>NW_028118193.1:0-37417 GCF_965113295.1 Leuciscus leuciscus
TAACCAAAAACTAATTTACAAAAAAAACATTGGAACGGTTGAACTAGAACAGGACTGTCCAAACCTGCTTCTAGAGGGTCACTGTCCTGCAGAGTTTAGCTCCATCCCCAATTAAACACACCTGAACCAGCTAATCAAGGTCTTACTAAACATGCTAGAAACTTCCAGACAGGTATGTTGAGGCAAGTGGGAGCTAAACCGGAGATGGTCTTATTATTGGGAAATACGGGAGTCTGTGGCTCTACCATTGGAAAAAAGCATAATGGATAACTTGGATGACTTGTACCTTGATAACAAATCACATTACAGCCGTGTTGTCATTGAATTGCGTTCAGTTGTGCAACAGTCAGTCACTGTTTGTGGATACTATAGAAATGAACAAGACGTGCCGTAAACTGAATCATACCTGTCGCACAATTGTCTTTTATGAAACAGCATTTATTTCCCTGGTGTAAACTCTAAAAATAGACTAATCCAAATTCGACTAAGGTTGCAGGCTTGACTTCAAGTGGCTTTGGCTAAACTCTGCAGGACAGTGGCCCTCCAGGAGCAGGTTTTGGCTACATCCAAAAGCTTAAGCAGCTGGCTTGTTGCCTCCCTGCCCTATCAGGCAATGACAGCACAGGCAGCATTTGCGCAAAAGGTATGAAAGGTACCTCATGAAACCGATTTCAGACTGGCTTCTGGAGCAGCGCAACGGTTAAGTGATCTACAACAAAATAGAGTGAGCTTAGGTGATAACTAAGCAAATATTTAATTCCTATAATAATAATGTGTCACTAGAAATAAGAAACTGACCACCAACCGCAACTTTCAGATGCCATCTTGATTAAATGTCACAGAATGAAACTAAATGAAATGAAAAGATTTTGGGACATTATAGGAAGCGATACATCTATGCTGCCTTCAAAAACCGATCAGATGAAGGTATCTCAGGAGACAGGAAGTGAAGTTAACATTGGATTTGGACGTGCCTTGATGCCTTCCTACCTTGGAATGCATCCTCCAAAGGCGTAATTTTTCAGCTTTTGGACATAGCCTTATTAGATACCCCTGATATAGTATGCCTAGTAAGACCTTGATTAGCTAACTCTGCTCAGAGTTTTAGGACTACTACCACCTTTTTTTCCTCTTTCTTTTTTTGCAATAGTAACGTCTCATGCACAAAACAAGTGATTTCTGTCCCTCCTTTCCTTCCAAAGCCATGTATCTCAGAGTCGCATGGCCAGATGAAACAATACAGTTACAATACAGAACCCCTTAGTTTTGCTTATAATTCCAATGGTTTAAAACACCAGACATTGATAAGCTTGTGATGTTCTGTTTTTGTTTATGACTCATTGTACTGTTGTTTAGTTTTCCAACTCAACACCTTAGTCATGCTCTGTGAACACGTCAAGCTCCTCCCAGAAAAACGAATAACTTTCATTTCTGATGGGTTAGAGCGAGAACATGACACCCTCTCAGCTAAAGAACATTGTGGAGCTGTGTAATGTTTTCCTGGAGAGGTTGCCCTGAAGTTCTGTGCTTTGACGCATTACTAGCACAGGTGTGACCTCCAGCCTGCCTGCAGAAAAGTTGGATCCAATGCCAAGCTTCCAGCAGGAGCTTGAACACATGTGTAAAGGTAAGTGTGATGTCTTTCGTTTTAGCGCGGCCTGTTAATTCACCATGTTTCTTATTGCCTCATTTGTCTTGAACTACCATGTTGTTATCAGTTGCATTGGTGTGAATCTGTTTTTGGTTATTTCTCAAGACTCTTGCATGTAGGAAAATCAGGAAAACAAAGTGATAGACTGACTTTATTCCACACATCTGGAGCTCTAAAGGTCAACCGTATTCCTTAATAAAATACACTGTATACTTATCCAGATATCACACTGTTCTCAGATTGCATTTCCATAAATTTCATAGGGACCCGGAGCTGGGAACCAGCTGTTGGCATGTCTGGAGGCCACTAAACCAGTAGTCTTTCAATATTTATTACAATTACTTTCACGTGGGTTTCTTGTGGATGTGACAGGTTGTTGATTGGTGAGCTCCGGTGCGGGTGTTGGAGGAACTCATTAAAAATGGAAGCTGTGAAAGTAGGCCAGCGGTTCACTGGTGTGGAGGCAAGGGGTAAAGGGGAAGGAAAGCAGTTCCCAGTTCTCCATCGCCTATCCCATGTCATTGTCTTCTCTTGGTCCATTCTCTGCATGAAGAGGTTAGTTTCTCCATTTTCCCAATTACAGCTAATCTAGTAAAACTACATCTCAAACAAACAACTTGCACTGTTGAGAGTGAGAAATAAAGCCTACTTGACTGAGTGCTTTGAGAAAACAGGAGAATAGTCACTGCATTATTTATCACTGCTCTAAGTTATCCAAATATTGAAGCCAGTTTTTTCTGTTTTTGAAGCTGAGGAATTAACTTTAGTTCAGGGTCTGCCAAAGGTCAAAATTCCATCAAGAACAAGGGCCATTTACCATTTCTGTTTAATAAACTGTTTTTCTCGGTTCAATACAGCATGTATGAAATGCTGGTCACTGTGATTTTGCCAAGTAAGACATGTTCCTGGATCAACCTATTTGATTGATCCTTGAAAAACATTCCTGTCCAAAAATTTTGTCCTATCCCTACCCCCAAACCTCACCCTACCTATATAATAACTTCTCCCTAAAATCTGAGGGAAACGATAGGTGAATAACACTGATGTAGAAGCACCTAACCCTGCTTGTAAGCCTAAACTTGACAAACTGTAAACTTGTCCCTCAAATCTGATTGGAATGTTATTCCAGGATCAACAAAGATCAACTTGGTGAAATCACATTCACCATGAAATGCTGTCGATGAAAAATGACTTTGACTTCGACAAAATTGCTAAAATACACACTTAACATCCTTAAGACTAGTGTACTTGTGAACATGACTAGTGTGACAGAGTTGTGTTCAGTAGAACATGGAGTTAGCAATGCCAACGTAATAGGTTTGATTCATTATTAAACTTATGAAAAATGTATAGCATGAATGCAAAGTAGCTCTTGTGAGTGTACATCAATGTAGATTTAAGGGCCTGTTTCCCCCGAAATGCGCTTTTGCACTTAAAAACGTGAGATACAGAAAAAAACGGGAGGTCTTGAGACGCGTTTTAACTTGAGTATAGAACGGCGTGTCATGTGCAAGGTGTTGAAAAAGACGCAAGATGCGATCACAGCATTTAAAGACATCAGTTTAGGGCGTATTTACTATAGAAAAACAATGGGAAAGCAATGAAGTGTAATAAAAAATAAAAAACATATTCTTTGCAAATGGCTCCTAGGAATTGTTCTAATTTCCATGGAATTGCAGCAGACCAGAGAGAGCATGTGTGTTGATTTCTTTGCAAGAAATATTCCAGCAGATTCTGCATGATTAAGACATGGCGGGAAGGCAGTAGATTAAAAAAAGTTCACTTGATGCCTTGTCCCTTGTCCCCGATGGAGGACTTATGGATTTGCCTCTGTAAAAATAAATATGAATAAGTCAGAGTTTAAGACTTAAGTGCTTTTCTGTGGACTTGTCATCTTATTCTTCTGTCTAATGCCCTTTTATATTATATCTCAATAGCTCATTTTTACAACAATGTGAACACTGGGAAACATGCTTAAAGCTCAGAACTGCCATTTTGATTTACATTTGCTTCCTGGTGGATTAAGGAAGTGCTGTTAGCAAGGTTTTGTTATTGATTTATACTTCATAATTGGAAAAGAAAGCTGGCCACTATTGCTATAGCAGACCAAAGCATGTGCACATGTGAAGTGAACTTATTTGACCGTCCTCAGTATCTGACTATTATAACCTGCATATAGCAAGGCTGAATGCCCTTTAGCCAAACAAAGAGTGACAAACATGCCATTGTGCTTTGATTGTCTCATTATCTTCATTCCCTTTGTTTCCAATTATCTGAACTCTTCATTAGAAGCTTTAGTGCATTACATAACAATGGACTTCATTGTTTTCTCAGTCAGTCTGTGACTTAGTGAGAGTTAAAATAGGCATCTGTTTATGTAGCTGGCAATCAGACTGCACCGCGCAGGACGAAAAGATCTGTTTAATTTGTTTTGTGGTATTTGTATATGGAAAAATGACTGTGTATTTTTTGGTTTAATGTACATATGGCCTGTGCTGTTGGCATTTTGGAGCAATTACACCTCGTTTTACTCTTCCCGTATTCCTCCTCAACATTTTGCCAGAACGCAGCACTGCTTAACAGTAGCGCTGTTGAAATTGGACTGCAATATTCCTACAGTCCAATATTGAGATTCCACTCTTCAATGTTCTGCCAAGTGTCTATTCAGTAAATGGTCTGTGTACCATGTGCCACGAGTAGCTTGCCGTGTGTACCGTGTTCTATTCCTACTCAAGTGTCGTATTTGTTCTATAGTCTGCGGTAGGAGCATCATAACCGTCTCTTTCTCTCGCTGTCTCTCTTATATTTGATGTCCATTCTGGTTGTCACCTCTTTGTATCTTTGGTTTGATGCCACAGCTAAAGCACACTTGGCTGCCTGTATCAGCCCGTTCTCATTGGCATTGAGTCTGACATCTGGATCTGACAGGTTTCTGATTGGTTGGTATGATTCATATGAACCATGTTGTCCTTGCTGATCTGTCATCTTTTGTTCTCTACAAGCTAGTTCCAGAAGGAATTTGTTTCTTGACTGAAGAATTAGATCGAATTTTTTAAAATTTGTTATCAATAACATCTATTGCTAATAAAATATGCTGTTTTCACTTAGTGTAAATAGAATCTAGTTGCTATATCAATATAGGTTAAAATGGTCTAGCAATGCATTAAAAAGAAAACTATATATGTACAGTATATATTTTTTTAAAGGTGCATTAAGCAACTTTTTCATGTTAAAAATACCCGTTTTCTAACCCATACATGCTTAAACAATTGCCTGATGGGCTGAATGAGCCCTTCTCTGATCACTGAGATTGTCTCTATAATCCTGTAAAGTAAAATAAATAAGAGGGATTCGGGCCGGAATTTTAGACTGGGTGTGACGTCATGCGCGTTCACGGCACGCTCACCTGGCTGTCTGGCAGGTTTGTGTATTCGCCGCCATTCTCCGTAGAAGATGGATTCTAATAGACCGGCTTGTAGTTCATTTCAAACACCAACGCAAACTCCACGTAAGATAAAAAAAAGAAAACTTTTGTCAGTGAGCGTGCACACTTCTGGCTGCAGTTTCGCTTGCCGCCAGAGGGGGCATAGTTCTGCAAAAACTCAGAGACTTGCGCAATGCACCTTTAATGTCATTTATGTGTAATTTATTATTTAAAACATTTACGTATAAATATACATATACAATACCGTTCAAATGATTGCAGTCAATACTTTTTCTTTGTTTTTAAAGAAATTCATACTCTTTTCAACAAGGAGTCAAGGACACATTAAATTAATCAAAAGTCACAGCAAAGTCATTTATAATGTTGCAAAAGATTTCTACTTCAAATAAATTCTGTTCCTTTGAAATTCATTAAAGAATCCTGAAGACAGTTATTTGTAATAATACTTCACAATATTACTGTTTTACTGTATTTTTGATCAAATTAATGTAGCCTTGATGAGCATAAAGAGATTTTACTTTCAAAAACAGTAAAAAAAAATCTTTCTAACCCCCAAAATACATATAATGCTCCTTGGAAATTGAACTCTTGACCTTGGCATTGCTAATGATGTGCAGGGCCACTTGAACCAAAGGAACACCCTATGTTCATAATTGTTTCCATTTTTCTGCTCAGCATATTGGTACATAAATGGAACAAGGGGATATCATTGATCATCATGCTAATCCACAGTGCTGTGATTCATGCTCGTCAATAGATACATGGAGCCAGCGATCATGTTCCTGTAATCTGTTGATATTGCATTAATGTGTCACCTCTCGCACAAGTCAACATGAGTGTGTATGAGATAAAAACACTGTCCGCTGTTTAGCAATGGAGCACAGCTGAGCTGAGAGGGAGCACGGACGGGGGGATGGGCCACTGCTAATGGTGGGGAGGGGGGCTGCACAAACAGTTTAGTTCTGCTCTGGTTGGCAGCACATAAGCCTGTATGATCCAAGCTCCAGCCTGTCCAGAGCCAGGAATAGCAGCAGTGCGCTAATGGCACTTGAATAAAGGGAAATGAAAGCGCTGAAGTAGGTATAGGAGAAACAGGAGGAGGGTCTTAGCTCTGGCCTCATGCAGGAACTGGATTATTATATATCTTGCATATATACTGCGTCTTAGTAGTGCGTGAGTTTATATGTGAATATAAATCTGAGAGAAAGACATTAGGAGAGAGTTTTTACCTGGCAATGAAAAAGGACTCCTGAACAAAGTAGTTTGTTTTCATACCTCATGCATCTGATAATTCGAATTCTTAATACTGGAGGTAATATGAATTAGTAAAAAAAAAATTTTTTTAAACCAAATCGTCATTGCCACCATGCCAATGTGTTGTGGGTGATTGCCAGGATATTGCTATGCTGTTGCTAAAGGGTTCTGAATGGTTGCCAGGACATTGTCGGGTTGTTATTAGATTGTGGCTCTTAGGACGTTGCTATGGGGTTTCTGGGTTCATCTGGGTGGTTACCAGAGTGTTGCTACCAGGGTTGATTAGGTTCTCTAAGTGGCTTTTTTCTTGTTGCTATGTTACATAGTAGCTTGTTATTATTTGGTAACCGAGCATATCTGGGTGGTTGCCAGGGCATTGCAAGGTGGTTACAAGAGTGTTTCTATGCATTTGCTAAGGTGTTGTGACCAACGCTGCCTCTAAAATCACATACTTTCTGAGTAGGTACTACATTTAAATTTGAATTTACTTTACGACCGTTAAAAAAGTACGTTCTGTATAGTATGAATATGGGTAGTATGAATAAAATTCGGATGTACTACATCCACCATGTTGTTACTGTCACGTGACCCACCAGCGTTGCTTCACCTCCATTTATAAATCCCCTCCTGTGGCCTCACGGGAAGTAGTAGGTCATCTGGGGTCTTTTCGCCTACTATTTTTTTAATACTATGTATTCGGACATACGTGGCATAACAGTCATACTGTTTTTTGCATACCATATTGTAGGGAATTATTCAATTTCGTCGGCATTGCTAGTATGTCACACACGTCCTGAAAAGTGAAGCCAAAACCATAGACTGTAAAAAAAATATGGACGTAGTGTAGAGCATTTTTGAAGCCAAAAGTTGGCGGAGCCGGCCGTCGCCATCTTGGCAGCGCGTCACCGCGTGCCACTCCCGGATAAACGAAAATGGGCAAAAAGGCGGGATTAGCTGAGGTGACGTGACGGCTAACAGACAGCAGACAAACGGCTAGTAGGGACAGCAGCAGCAATCCACCTGTCACTCAAGTGGCCATGCCCTTAATTATTCAGAAATGTAAGGCTTGATATTTTAAACAGATGAGTTATATAAAAAAAATCACCCCCCTCACAGTTGTCATGAAGGGCAAAATTAACTATATAGACCAAAATCACTTTTTGCACCAGGCTGGAAACACATTTTTTTCTGCTGTAAAGTTGGGCATTTTAACATGGGGGGTTTCTGGGATTGACTCTCTTTTGCAGCCTGTTTCTAGCGGCCTGTCGATGAATTGCAGTTTAAGTCACTTCAGTGTTGGTTTCAAGACAGAGACAGGAAGGTTGCCACTTGGCCAAAACATTTTGATCGCCCCCTTGTGGCTGGCTGCAGTATAGGTCATAAACCTGCCCTCTCCATGTAATTGTATCTAAAAAGTCAATCTAAAAAATCCAATTACACTTCAAATAATTTTTTTCCAAAGATGGTTTCTGCCATTTTGGATAGTTTTTATCACGCTGATGTATATTTAAGTGTTCGTTTTTCAAATAAGTTTGGTTTTAGTTATTTGATGCCATAAAATTGTGCTTGCAATTGAGTCTGTAGGAGTATGGGCGGGACCTTGATACCGCAGCTCCACCTCACGATCACTACTGCACAGACTCGAGCTCCACATGACGTAATCGCTGCAAGATGCCAACAGCCATTTCTGGGACATTTTGGCTTCATTTTAGAAGAAAGTGGAGACACGCTGTCCATCTTTTTTTTTTTTATAGTCTATGGGCAATATCCATTAGTTCATGGAGCTGACAAAAGAAGTTTTTTTTTGTTTTTTTTTGTGCCTTTTTTTCATAGGCCTTTTTTTGTCAGCAAAATAGGAAGCTTGGATCAAAAGGTGAAAGATTTATCAAGATGATTTTTGGATCCCTCAGTTCTTGAGACTGTTCTTGGGGGAAATTGTTTTTATTATTTTTGGGATTAAATATGTTCCATGTCTTGTTCCATTGGAATTAAACCAACGGAGCTATGGCTATCAAAACAACACTATCATGTTGAAGAGATGAGAGGATTATGATGGATCTTTAACCTAAATATTTTTTCTTGGCTGCCCATAGTGTTATTGTGACATTATTTTTGTAGGTAATCTGTAGATGTTTGGGCTTTACACACTTGGAATTAATACAACTTGTTTTGATAACTGCTTGTCCATCTGTGGAAATTTTGCATTTAAATCAACTCTTATTGTTGACAAAAGAAAGTCTGTCTCTGAAATATCTACTGAAACAATAACGTGTGAAAGCTTCTGTGACTGTACACAGTGCGAAAATATTTAAAGGGTTAGTTCACCCAAAAATGAAAATTCTGTCAGTAATTACTCACCCTCATGTTGTTCCAACCCCGTAAGACCTTCATTCATCTTCGGAACACAAATTAAGATATTTTTTATTAAATCTGAGAGCTGGCTCACTCCTCATAGGCTTCTAAGACATTATAACTTGCTGGCCCAGAAAATGTATTAAAGACATCGTTAATATAGTCCAAGTGACTCCAGTGGCTCAATCTTAAGTTTATAAAGCGACGAGAATACTTTTTGTGTGCAAAAAACAAACAAAAATAACGACTTTATTCCACTATTCATTTCCTTCTCTCTGGGCCTCGAGTTTTTTCACGTAGTGTTTTAGCGTAGCGCTTCTGTGTTGTACGTCACACGCATCACATACATGACCAGCGTCGGCCAATAGTGAGCCTACGTGTGACGTGCAACACAGACGCGCTGCGCTAAAACACTACGTGAAAAAACTCGAGGCCCAGAGAGAAGGAAATGAAAAGTGGAATAAAGTCGTTATTTTTGTGTTTTTTGCGCAGAAAAAGTATTCTCGTCGCTTTATAAACTTAAGATTGAGCCACTGGAGTCACTTGGACTATATTAACGATGTCTTTAATACATTTTCTGGGCCAGCAAGTTCATAAGTCAACACCATTGCTGAGTATTTTCTCCTTAAAGCTGCAGTGAACCAAAGACAGTCTCAAAAACACGGTTTGAAATCCCAGTTGTTCTCTACGTCACAAATGCTATCGTGACCAATCACGTCATCGTGCGGGCGGGCTTTAGCATATCATTAACTATGCTCTGAAGCAGGCAAAGATCCCGGTATATTTTTCTGTTGATTATAAAAAAATTGGGTACATTTAGAAATATAGGGGGTTAATTATGTATATGATGTATATTACAATGTTTATGAGGAACTATATGCCTTTCTCCACTGACGTTCTAAGTTGTTCAAAGCGTTTCTAAGCGTGTTCAAAGGATACTGATTTTCAGGAGGCAGACTGAGATGGCAAACGCTAACATGGTTTGTGCAACATTAGCAGCACATTATTAGCTGTTTGATAACGTAGTCAAGCAAAAGGCTAATCATATTAATTACCATTATGTGTCCGACATTGTAGAGAGCAATAAATAGGCATTACCATTCTGATACATCGATTTGTAGACAACCCTATAATTCACTCTTCAAACATAAATGGCTGAATTAAACCAGTATTTCTACTTGCCATTGTGTAGTGTTTACTACAGTAAAGTTGACCGAGTAGGACAGGTTGTCCGAGCTGGTGTGATGCGGGGTGGAGGCGGGGACAAATATGCATATTCATGAATTGACCACAGGGGGACTTTAAGAAATTAACTTTTAAGAATGCATCAAGTCGATTAAAAAAAGGCATTAGAGACATTTATGCCGTGATAAGCATAAGAGACTTCTTTAAAAAAAAACATTACAAAATCTTATCGACTCCAAAATTTCGAACAGTTGTGTATTTTTGCTGTATTATATCTTTTTCTTATTTTAATTATCAGGCCTACTTATAATATAATAAATGTAAAATCTATTACATTTGAAATCTAAATATTCTATCCATCTTTTTCCTATGCCCCGTGACGCTTTGCACAAATTATTTGAGTAACTTCCGTTAAATTGTAAACAATCAGTGAAATGTGTGCTCTATGAATGCAGTAATACGTTTTTTTTCTTTTTTTACTGGAACATTTACTGTACACAAGTGACATTCTACTCACCCTTCAACCATTGAACATTAAAAGGGAATTTAAACGTGTAAAAGCTTTAACAAATTACTACAACAGACCATGAATAACCCCAAAAAACTCAGTTATTTCCACAGCAATATTACGGACGTGTTAAATATCACTGTAGTAATATTATGTAATTGCGTTGCTTTAATCAAAAACGTTCATTATCTTTAGCATTGAGTGATAATATTTCAAAGTTCTTTCTGTCATTTTGACATATAACAAATACTGCATTTACCTGCTTTAGAAATGTTTCAGTAAACACTGCTAATAGGGATAAAAAGTGAAAAGGGTAGACAATTACATTTTAAAGTATCCGTGAAAACAAACCTGGAAATAGACGTGAGGATTCGGGGAGAAACAGAGAGATTCTTTGTGCATTCCAGTGAATTATCAATGGGATATATTGTATATTAAATCAGGAGAGCAGACCACAAATGCAAAGTATATGTTGTCATTTTTCATACTGTTTCAGCGGAAAACAAAAAGAGAAAAATAGTCAGGAGGAAAATAATGCAGCAATTGAATAATATGTCTGAAAATAAAACATGTAGGGAATTTCACAGCTCATTCAGTCAAACTGGCTGATAAGGATTATTTGTAGCGCCACCTTATTATTTGAAATTATTTGTTTCAGTCTTTTTGAGTGGAAGTTCCCCAAAACGGAAGCACCTCCCGTCATTCAAAATCAGGAAAAAGGTGGAAAAATAGCCACTATTCACTGCTGAATGGAAAAGAGTAACGAGGACTCCTTTTTTGTTCTACAGAAGAAAGTTATATAGGTTTGAAATGACATGAAAGTGAGTAAATGATAGCAGAATAAAACATTTTTGAATGACCTGTCCCTTTAAGCATATATGCGATCAAAAGGATTTTAAGATCTTAAGCATAAATTCTGCCATGTGCATCCAAACCTTCGACTGGTAGTGTCAAAAAGTTTTTCTCCCAGCACCTATAAGGGAAATGTATATGGTTGTATATTTGTATTATTGTAAGAGCGCTGGTTGGAGGCCACAGTACACCAGCTCTTCGCTTCCACAGTCCCTTTGAAGCGGAGCCTGTTGGCACTTAACCCAAATCTTGCACTCGGAGAGCAGTGTGGGAACCAGTAGGGGGGGGAGGAGGCGGCATAGAGACAGGGTTAATGAGTCTGTGGGAGAATATCAGTTCTATGGGATTTTCTTTTTTATGGTGTTGTGTGTATATATCATGTTTGTTGCTATTTAGTGCCCGAGCACCGATGGTGTGAGGACCCTCTTGGAATTGCTCAGTTTATTCTGTATTAGTATTGCAAAAACTCACTACAGTAATGCCGTACTAATATAACTGTTCAGTGACCAGAGGAAAATCCTACATCCTGTTTGAAATATGTATGTAGTATTACAGTATGACCCCTGTAGGTTCAGGAAGTGCAAAAAAAGAAAAATGAAAAAGCCACCCAGTGAAACTTTCCATTGATTTTAAAGTCTTTTCCTTTATGAATGATGTAACTGACCAAAAATTGCTATCTGAATATGTTGCCTGCTATGAACTGCTTTCATGTCTCTTTTAGTACAGTGGGAAGAAACTTACAGAAAAGCTTTTTTTCATCAAAAAAAACTTTGAGGCTTTTTTTTCTCTCAGCTTCATCAAACTTGTGATAGCCAAGTAGGTTTAGATGAAATTCACATTGTAAAGTGAGAGGCATTATGGTTCACAGTCAGTTGATTTATTGATTATTTACGATGCAGTGAATTTTGTGATGTTCTCCCCTTTTTGCTGATAGCATTATTAGTTATTTTGCCCACCAGAAGAGAGAAATTTCAACCTTGGACAAAGTGAACGCTATTAACACACACACATAGAGGCATTGGTGAACCGCCTGTTGCTGGTCCCTTGTGTTTCTCAATGGCGCTGTGTGTAAGAATGCTGCCGACCCCCACCGACACCTCCAGCCCTCATGCATTCATCACCACAGCCGGAGGAGTGTATCTCATGCCTCCCGCCCCTCCTCTGCTTTATTGTTCCATTCTCCTCTCCTTAAACCATCAACCCGTAAACAATCTGGACCATATCACAGCCCTCAATAACACATGCATCTCCTCTGCCCTCTTATCCACTGCTTATAAATTCATTATTGGAATCTGCAGGTTTCTGCATTTAAAAGGGCACCCATGTCTAAAGCATTGGTCATCTGTATTGGTCATACCATTTACATATTCTTATTTTAGGGAAGATGAGGTAAGATGCCCCCTTAAAATATATTAAAAGCATATAAATGTATTTATTTAAACAGGGGTTTTTTTTTTTTTTTGTGGCCTAGTCATATTCAAACATTTGCATAATATAAAACATTATTATTATTATAATAATGTAATTTACAGAATGTACAATTATATTTTCTTTTTTGCATATTCAACATGTATGCTTATATTTGAATATGAAAAACTAAGCCACAAGGAGTAAAATCCACATTGTTTAAATTATTTATTTATTTATTTATTTATTTATTTATTTATTTATTTATTTATTTATTTATTTATTTATGGCTTAGTCTTTAATATTTTAAACAGTTCAATAATAATAATTATTATTATTATTATTAATATATTATTATATGTAATTTACAAAAATACACAAAATAAACATTAATAAATATTTGAAAACGAAAGACTAAGCCACAAGCAGAAAAAAATCAGTTCCATCCACCGATCTATAACCATCAGTGTTTCCAACTATCCAAGATAAAAACCCATTGGATGAGCAAGGCAATAATCGAGCTTACAATGGAGGGCTGTTTTTGTGTCTGTCAGTAGTTGAACATTATTGAAAGGAGTAAGAACTTGGGGAGGGGTTGGGGAGAAGAGGGGGTGGGGAGACAGTGGGAGCCGAAATCATTTTCCCTCTCATACTGTGAGAACGCGTAGAATCGCATCTCTCCAAGTGGCCGCGCGTCGGTTTGGTTTCAGAACCGATTGATTCGGCCAGCGTCCGTCCGTCCGTTCGGTTCTCAGCAAGATCACCGACTTGCATTTAGTCTGTGGCAATGGGACCATAAGGGAACAAATTCCATCGCATAGAGAAAAAAAATATAAGTAAACAAATACGACCAGAGAAGACACCTCACAAAAGAAGTGGACATGGAGAAGCGCAGAGGAGATACGATATAACAGATCGGACGAGACACATCTAGGATTTACTTCTCGAATTGAACATATTTGGTTTCCAGGAGACTATAGAATTTTTATCCTGCTAGATTTCTTAGTTACACGCAAGCATGTACCGAAAGGAGATGAGGTTGTGTTCGAGATGCTGGAGCGTGCCGATGCTCTCTGTCCTCCTGGTTGTCTTCTTGACACCGCTGTTTGCACATGGTAAGATTTTTTTGACATGCATATTAAATCAGCTGATAGTTAAGACTCAATAGCCTTCAAACACGAGGTGGCATGACAGAACAGCATCACAAAATGAGAATGTCGGTCAGTAGTGCAGCCGCTGCTGGGTTTTGCAGCGCGTAAATCATGACTGCGAGCCGGCTGCTGCTGATGTGCCTGGACCAGCGCCGTGGAAATGTAGGTTAAATGTCGAACTGGGATATTTGGGGGTTCGTCCAAAATGCACATCATTAATTAACCCACATTAAAAGGAAGGACACCACAGAAAACATCTGCAAGTGATTTGCAGACCATTGATCTTACATAATTGCTTATAATTGCTCATTTCTTTTTCCTCCTGGCCATATTATGCAGTGGTATTCGTAGTAGTAGTAGTAGTAGTAGTGCAGAGTTACTGCGCTGTGATTACTCCACTGAGCAGCTGTTGTAACTATGGCAATGATGGAGGCGCACAAAGGCAGGATTAGAGCAGCAAATAATTTATGCTCGGACAATCTCGCGCAGCAAATCACACTGTTTATCCGTGTAGTTTGATTTTACGCACAGAACAAGAATGTCTTTGTAATTGTAATGGTCAGTCACTTGGGTTATTTAAGAGATTGTGTCGTTCAGCCAGAGAAGGATGAAGGACCAGCCCAATGGGAGCGACTTTTCGACCAGTGGTGTGTTTAAAATTCCGATAGATCACTGAGCGAGATGATCTCATTGACACGATCGGTGTTTATGTAAAAAAGCAGGTCTTTTCATTAAATAATATAAAGTCTAATGTATAATTCTGCAATGGTGCTTAGAAGGTCCATTGTCCATCTGGTTGGATGCAGTTTCTGCATTTTGTCGCCCAGCAACAGGACAGAAAAAAAGAAAAAAAAGGTTTCTTCTTGGTGTTCTTGAATCTGTTAAAAGAAAAATGAATATTGAATGACTTTATCTATAATATATGTTCTTTCTTTTATCACATTTTTCTTGACGATGCCCCAAACTGCACTATATCAGCTGTACACCTTTGTTAAAGCTATACTGTGATGGCGGTTAGTGTTGGTCAGGTAAAAATGATGTCACCGGTGGCCATGCCCTTTGTTAGCTTCATGCATGGACCTGCTTTTGATTTTAGTTGTTGATTCACTTCCTCCCTTCCATGGGAACGAGGAATTTTTAGAAATTAAAAAGCAATTTTTGTATTCTTTGTTGCCTCCATGGTCTTTCGAGGAGTGCCATTGGCCATCATAGACAGCCTTTTCCAATCCATTATGTCTTTATTGGTGCGGTGAAACCTTGCGGGAAAATTTGATTTGATAATGTATTCACTTTCAGTATTTGCTGAATCGCCTTTTTATTGTCACAAGAGCCCACTGGACACACTTGCCATCTTCTGTGCTGAGAGACTCCGCTGCTGCTAGGGGAAAAAAAGGTGTTGCCCGCCTCATCTTGACTTGATTTTAATATGATTCTAAAACGATTTTTTCATACATTGACACATGCATGATTAATAGCAGTTTTATCTATATTTATGCCACCTGTTACTGTGCATCAGTCCAAAGTCATGAACACTTAAAGCAGGATTCTGATCTCAATACCCTTAAATGAGAAGGATATCAAGATACTCTGATATCCTCTGACACTGCCATCATATTTAGCAATCCCTACAAATGCAATCCACCATTCTGAATGTAGGCTACTATATTCCCAAAGGAGCCATGGCATGCAGTTTTAGTAATTTTCAATGCATGTCCAATCCAATCCTGAGTATTTCAAGGATTGCAGTTCTTTGTTCCAGGGATATGATGTCATGTACACAGCTACCTGATACAGGTTGCAGTTTAGTACACTCTTAAAAAATAATGGTCCTTTATTGGCATTGATGGTTCCATGAAGAATCCATGGAACCTTTCTTTATAGTGGAAAAAGGATCTTCACACTAAGAAAAAAAGGTTCTTTTAAAAACGGTTCGCTGAAAGGTTCTTTGTTGAACCCAAAATGGTTCTTCTATGGAATCACTGTGGGGATAAAACACGTTTGGAACCTTAATTATTAAGAGTGTATTAAGTCTTGTTTTGACATAAATGTGTGGATACATTTGTGCACATGAATTGGATGGATTTGTAAGCAAAAGGGCTGTGTCTTTTCTCCTGGATCTGTTGCAATGGACTCGAAACAACAGCTCACACATTTTAGATGGTTTTAGGGGAGGTTAATCAGATTTGCATTCATTCATAATCGTTTGCTGCCCAACAAAGTCAGTGCAGTCGGTTTTCAGAGTAAGGATTGATTTGTTTGAGCAATCTCTCCGCCTCCTTCTTTTGAAGGCATTCATTTACTAGGTCTTCAATGCCTTGATTTTTTATTTTTATAATTACTTTAAAGCAACCAGAAGTGAATTATAAAGTAGTGCTGTCAATGTGGACTGCTGCCATTTTGTGTTTCATCAGAAACTGATCACCCCACTTCTAATGCATCTACCATGTGAATTCATACATGTAATGGAAACAGATCATTAGCTTATTTAATTAGCTTATCAAAGTAGAAAAAAGATATAAAAAATCAGATATACTCAAAATTGAGTAGTCTAAAAGACTTGGCACATATTTGTTTTTGTAGGTGTTTCTTTTACTTGAAATTGTTGATGTGGACTTATAAATTTGTGATGATGGTTTTTCACACAGCGCATTCGAGCTCCGCCGTTGCACACTCTGCACAGCGAGGGCAAGCTGGTTCCCATGGCAACACATCCCTCCTCCATCCAACCACCTGTTGAGTACAGAAATGGAAAGATTTATGCATTGGGAGGTGGAGAGACGTCCAGTGGTAGCTGTCTGATTATGTCTCAAGGTCAAAAGATCTGACTGTTAATACCTGCGTAATAAGTAAAGTTAAAATATTCCATGGAGGAATATTCACATCCTATTTTTTGCACAGGATAGTAAGGCGTTTCACAAAAGCCTATTGGATGGAGGCAGTTTTGTGTTAACAACACAGTTAAATGTTTTCCCTCTACGTTTTCCACTCCATTTCATCAATTTACTCTGCATACTTTATGCATGTACTTAATTCTTTTTAGTCTTTGTAAAGTTTTGGAGGGATACAGTGATTAAGGCTTCATTCGGTGATTGATCATCAGATAATCAATCACTTTTGACAACAGCTCCTGGACGTACTGCTGGACATAGAGGTTAAGGCCAGTGTTCATCATTAACATTCCATGTCTCTATTGTCACAGATGTTTTATTTACTAATTCATTAGCTTGGTCTGCTGTTTTAGGGGCCGTTTACAGGACAAACCGTGTTTTGTTGGAATGAAAACGCGAACTTTTGAAAACGGGTTTTCAAAGTGCAAGTAGGCTATTTGAACATGATTATGATCACGATAACGTTATCATCTCCATTTAAACTTCAAAAACTCGAATTTGTGAAACCGGTGATGTAATGCGCATGCGTCTATAGGCGTGTAGTTTCTTTAAAAAGTGACATTGCCAACTATTGGCCTGGCATGTATAATACAGCGTTTTTAGGCGTTTCCGCGGCAGTGTATTAAATCATGCTAGCAACATGCTAAATCATGCTAGCAATGTGTTAAATCTTGCTAGCAACCTGGTAAATCGTGTTAGCAACGTTAAATCATGCTAGCAATGTGTTAAATCATGTTAGCAACATGCTAATTCATGCTTGCAACATGTTGGCAATGTGTTAAATTTTGTTAGCAATCTGTTAAATAATGTTATCAACATGCTAATCATGCTAGCAATGTGTTAAATCATGTTAGCAACATATTAATCATGTTAGCAACATCTTGGCAATGTGTTAAATCATGATAGCTACCTGGTAAATCATGCTAGCAATATGCTTAATAATGTTAGCGAGATGTTAAATCATGTTGGCAAAATGTTCAATCATGCTAGCAACACGTTAAATCATGCTAGCAACAGAATCCTGAAAAATATATTTCTTTGTTTTTGCAAAAATCAATATTGATATTGATGATAATAATAATAATAAATGTTTATTAAGCACCAAATCAGCATATTAGAATGATTTATGAAAGGTCATGTGACACTGACTTCTGGAGTAATGGTTGCTGAAATCATAGAAATAAATGACATTTTAAAATATATTAACATAGAAGACAGTTATTTTAACTCGTAAAACTATTTCACAATATTACTGTTTTACAGCATCCTTGATCAAATACATAGCCTTGGTGAACATAAGAAACTTCTTAACACACATTCCCGAATCTTATTGTAAATGTTTCATGTTATACCAAAGAAACTTTTTTATTTTTTTATTTTTTTTATTTTAATAGTTAATATACAGGCCCCTCCTTCCAACCACCTCTTTTCATGATCCAATCAATTCATTATGGATGAAACTAGATTTTTTTTCTCTCTTTGAATATCCTGTCTTGCTCGTATGGAAGTTATATTGGTTGTAAACTGCAATAAAAGTCAACATTTAATACTGACCTCAAAGAAATCACAATGTTACACTAGACCTATAGATGACAGAAAAACATTAAATGAAGCTGTTGGGTCCATGGCTTCTAAAATGTACCTCCCACAGTTCTTGCTCAGGCAGTCTGCCATCAGAAACCCATATGAGGTACAGACGAACTGTCAGGGCTCTTCGCTGTCCTCCCTTCACTGTCTGCAGTGCTGCACAAACAAAGAGCTTGGCGTCTCTCCAAAGTCATGCAACCAAGACCCGTGGCCATCATTCCTCCGAACCTGGCCACCAAACAACAAACCCCAAACCCCAAATACCTCCTCCCCTTTGGGCTGCATTGGGGTGCCTGAGAGAAAAGGGGGGTAACTCAGTATTATGTAACAAGATTTGACCATCTGAGAGAAAAGGGGAAACACAAGGACCCTTTTGTGTCCGCTTTGCCTGGGGCCCCCGGTTCCTCGCTTCTGTAGTGCATCCCGTCTGGGAGACGCATTATGGCAGGAGATCTTTGATAATGCCGTGGCTGTAAAGATCTGACCCAAATCTGGCTATTTAACCCACACAATCTGCAAAACCAGCATTCCAGCAAGGGTCAAACGTTTTTTTTTTTTTTTTACAGAACAAATAGCCTTGACTGACTTGGCGTATTCTGCTAGAAGAAAAGGAGATACATGAAAGCGAATGTGAAAATCCTGCTCCTAATTAGGTTACCGGCAAGTATCCATGACACGTCTGCTAACGGTTGAAGGACGCTGTGCATTAACTGTTCGCACTTATTCAATTCAGACCTTCCACACCAGAGTTTGGTTTTCTATCTCTAGTTTAATCACTGGCTGCTCTCTACATGAGTCACACTGGAACGCCATAACACGGTTTAGCAGATACACTAAACTGCGAATATGATTATGCTACTCAAATGAGAGCTTTATAACTTGGCATTGGCCATGTTAATGGTGCAAAACACTTTAAATGTGGAGATCATGTGTTTTTTAACCACACATCTGGTTTCTATCTAGTCAGACTGATGATGTCTTCCTGTATTAGTCATCATATTTAAAACTATATTTGTCTTAAAATAAACATAGGATTCTTTTTTTGTGTATCAGAAGCTAAAGATATTTGTCCACAGAGAGCTTTGATATTTGTACCTTTAGTCATTCACACAAATATTTAGGACTGACTGTGCACAATGTTATTTTGCACTTTCACCATTCAAAAGTTTGGCATCAGAAAGATTTTTAAAAATTTAAATGCAGCCTTGGTGAAGAGATTCACTGAGATTTCACATGTTTCTTTTCTGCTCAATCTACAGAAAACTAAATGGACAAAGTTTGAAAGTGTTTGTGCTGGTTGTTTGGAGTCAAAGTTGCTGATGTCTTGAAAACAGCACTTGATGACCTCCTCACCCTCTTTGTTTTGTTGTGTGTGGTGTTTATGCTTCAATGACTGATTTGACATCTGTGTTTGAAAGGCATGTTAATCCTGCACGAATACAGAGATCTAAATGCTCATTTCTAGATTCGCTAATGTCTAATGTTACCACAAAGGAGCTGTATCTGATTCATCTCCGTCAGATTTGTCACATAAATACTACATTAGTGATTCACACTCTCTAATAAAATCCAGACCAAGCACATCTGGCCATTTTTGGGAACCTTTTTCTGAGGGAGCATCTCTGTGCCAAAGATCTTAGTCTCCACTGTCACATGTTATGTCTCCGACTATATCCTACTCAGTTTAGTTCTTCATGTGTTTAAAAAAAACACAGAGGTTCTTGGAACAAAAATGGCCAGGCAATGCAGAAGTTATAAACTCATCAATAGAGCGGTCAGATAATAGCAGTGGAAAATCAATGCAAAACAGTCATCTTTGGAAACAGCGGTCCTCAAGAAAGAGAGACTGTCATGTAAGTTTGCTTAGACTTTTGTTCTGTGCGACAGGAAAGCAGGATCACAAATCCACTGTTATTAAGCACACTGTTGACTGAGTCCATATACTTGTTCACAAAAAATGTTATTGCCATTCCAGAAATGCACTCAATTTCCTGTGTAGTGGAAGCCGCAACACATATTTTTGAGCTTTCAATACACAAGTATCTTTGTTCGTGTTCAACTTCTATAGAAGTGTTTTACAAATTCATTGCGAGAATCCATGCTTGTAGTGTTTCTGTTCATATTGTGAAAGATTTGTTTGATTTTTTCATGGAAAGAAATGTAAACTTTCATATCTGCAAAAAATTACTACTTGTTTCCAGTGAAAATATGTAAAAGTCCTTACACTATAGATACATTTACTGTAGAAGCGACACTGTACACGATATTTAGACTTGTTTTAATTGATTGTATTTTGAATACAAGTATATTTGGTTTTCCTCTAGTTTTTAACTTGCCTATATTTAAAGTAAAACAAGTTCGACAAATTATCTGCACGCATATATATAAATATACTATATATATATGAATTTTTTATTTATTTACTTATTACAAAGCCCTGTTTTTTTTCAAACACCTGCCATATACTGACATTTTTCACAACCCGGTCAACTCGATGGATAAATTCTAGCCTCTCTTTACTGTTTTTTCCCCTCTTATTGAATATCCTATTCACATTATGGCTGAAAAATTGATTATGAACACTGTGTTAACTTTAATGAAATTGTGTTGTTGGATTAGACCTGATAGATGACAAAAGAATTTATGGGCTTTTCTGGTGGTCAAAGATGCTGTTTCTTTTTAGCTAATTGTTACTCCGCTGGGAGCCCCTATGATTCAAGTCTCGACCCCTAATCCCTAATCCTGCCTTTGAGAACCATGTACATTAGTAAAATAATTACACCTAATCTCAAGGCTTGCTAAAGAAGCTTTTTAAAAGATATTGGGAGACCTACCACTGAGAAGGAAATAAGGAAATAGTTAAATACAAGTGGCTTTATTGTTTGGATGAATGTAAGGTTTTTCATTCCTCCTATAACCTTAATCTGCTCTTTTCAACAGGTAACTCTGTGGTGGGAAATGAAACTGAGGCTGATAGTGCTGTTAATGTGACCTCCTTGTCAACCAAGGGTGAGGAGGAGAAGATAGAGGAGGTGTCACAGTTCACCAGCTTGCCCAGCACCTCTGACCTGACTCCCACCGGACGAAAGCTCAGAGATGAAGATGTAGGCAGTGGCATGCAGAATGAAGTCTTCTCGCCAACTCCAGGAACTCCAACTTCCAGTGAGGGTGCCACAACCACTTTGGCAAGTCCAGACATCAGCCCCGACTCTGCTGAGATCGAATACTTGCTTCCCCATGAGCCTGTTAATACCTTGGAGGAAGAGGAACAGGAAGTGGAAGAGGAAGTGAAGAAGCAAGTGCCTACACAACCACCCTGGCAGGATGCTAAAGTAGACATGAAGACCACTGTGTTTGACCTTGACCTTGACCTTGAGACATCTCCCATGACCCCGTCCCCAACTCATCCACCCTCCCCATCTGATGTCACTGTAGATTTCTTCGACTCTAGCTCCCACCGCAAGAACTTAGACCCATCGTCTCTGTCACCGCACGAGCTTCAGGGCCGTGACCCCACCTCCTGGGCCATGCCTGACAACTACGACTACATGACGCCCTACGACGATAGTGTGACTCCCACCATCGACGATGTGACTCCCACTATCGACGATTACCCCAACAGCAGCACTTCTGAGTCTTACGATGATGACGTCTCCACCACCCCTCCTTCCAAACGCTTTCCTCCTCAATTGCCCCCCAACCCTGGTTTCATGTTTCCCAAAGGAGCCACTGTGGAAGAAGAACCCCGTGCTCCCCCTGGTGTGATCGACTCAGTTAATGGCTCAGACTGTCGGCAGGGCTTTGTCCGCACCAATGGAACCTGCAAGTCCCCATGTGATCTGCAGCCCAACTACTGCTTCAATGGGGGCCAGTGCTACGTCCTGGAAGGAACTCAAATGCTCTGCAGGTAAACGTTTAGAAGAACCAGGTTATTCACTAAGACAAGAATCACAATTAATTTTGCTCATACTTATCGTTTGGTTTGTTTAGGACAGGTGTGCTATTACTTTTCTAGGTGATTAGACTTACAATTTTCGCTTAGTGGATGTTGAGACAGGTGACAAAATCCAATAGGCTTACATCAAAGGTGTGACCATGTCTAGCGACCAGAGTACTTGAGGGTCGGCTCTTCTGACTTGGGCCAGTAAGAAAACACTTAGCAATCATCCAAAACACCCTAGCAACTTCACAGCAAACATTTAGAGCACCTTAGCAACATGGCTGTTTGCCATTCAGAATTGAATTGAGAATGTCTTTTAAATTCCAATTAAAATCCTGACTTAATGAATGGGATACAGAATTGGAATTGGAAAGAAATTCAAAAAAATTTTTAACTACTACGCACCTGACTTAGGTTGAACCGATTGTCCCAGACACCTGAAAATATTATACTCAGTTGAGTTTACCTCTGACCGCTCGTGAATAGTGTAGCAATTCTGACCACATAAAATGCCTATAAGAATTATAGTTACCTGACCGCAATCTAACCCCGCTTAAGAGTCTCACAAAGAGTCGAACGACGTCTCGTTCCGTTCAAACACTATCACTTGGGAATAAGGTCTCTAGTGTTCTTAACCAGCTCCACACTATCACTTGGGAATAGGAGTAAGAGCTCTAGTGTTTCGCTAACTGACTTGTTCTGCTAACTAACTTGCTGCACAGCAATAATAACCGACAGACTTCAGACAATGCCTTTGAATATGCTTTTATCACGTCCGGAGGATCTCAGACAAATCTCAGAGAGAATCCCACCAGCAAAAAGAATACAACAGTTTTTATAGAATAGGAGCATGGGAAAAATCATATGATACATTAGGCTACATAATTTCCCTACAATTTGATTGGTTCTTCATAGGCAAACCCTTCTGTTATTAGGTAGAAGCAAACTCTGTTTTCTTGATTACTTCATTGTTTATCACAAGTTTTCAAATCTAGACATCTGTCTAGTTTCATTTCTCCTATTTGTTGTATATACACTCACACACTCAAAGTCACGAGTTTTCGACCAAAGGTTTTGGAAACATTTAAGATTCAAAAGCATATGAATGTTAATTGTTCCTGCAAGAAAAATAAATGTTAGTTATGATTAATTAAAAAATCCATCACAGGATCCATTCTGAATTATGCACATCCCTGCTTAGCAACCACATAGTAATGCCTTGGCAACCGCCCACAACGCCCTAGTTTATGCATGAGTAAACACCCCTGGTATTTTCTTTGGACAAATCTAATAGTTCTAAATTGGAATGAAATGGAGGGAACCTCTCAAGAAGATGTGCCTTTCCTCATGGCACATCTGGTCACAAGGGGAACTAAGGACTTGCACAAGGACAGGCTGAGTGCTGCAGAGCAGAAAGCACCACATGTTTTCCCAGATTCTTTATGAGGAAAGTTTATTAGGAAACTTCCCTCTCGCTGCCAGATTATTTTGAGCACAACTGTTTTTGCCCAAACATGTGACCAAACATGAAACATGCACAATAGTCTAGACTCTAGACACATAAGTTTATGTTTGTTTTCATGTGTCTTGCATTATATCCTCTCTTTTACTGGAAAAGTAATGTTTAAAAGTCCTATTTTGAAGAATAACAATAACAGCGGGTTCATTAACTTCACTATCACTGCAAATACATTTACCATGCAAGCAAACGCTATAAAGAGTAACCTGTAACCGCTATAAAGAGGTCATCATGAGGATTATGTTTAAGCTGAAAATAAGTATGAGGAGATATGAAATTCAGCTTGTTCACGGGTAGATTAGGTCAAAATGGGGGCAGGATACTTGAGAGCCGAGCTCACTGCTTCCTGAAAAGCAACTACCATATTTTCTTTACATAAAAGTCACATATTAATGATATTTTGGGGGTTTTGGGAGGGTAGACCTTGGGTAGATAATGGGTTCAGGTGATATCAGTACTGCATTATTGTGAAATTAACTGTCATTCTCCCTCCACAACTCTTCCAGACACACACCGGTTGTAATTCACATTGTGATTAAGATCTAAGACAATCCCCTTGCCAGCCAGTGACTATTAACAACCTATTCATGGTCATAAATCTCTTGTTCCTCCCTCTTTTTGGATTTGTGCAATGACCCTGACCGTATCGACAACCTTTGTCAGTCCAGAGGTCATGGTTAGCTGTAAATTTCAGATTTAATCACATTTATTCTTATGAATTTCATTCCTTACTGAACGTTTTATTGCTCAGAGATTGCTCTTTCATAGCTCATGAGATTTGTCAGATGTTTCTCCTGAGACATTGCTTGAATTTAGGATGATTTGCATGCCGTTTGCAATAAATATAGAGCTATATGTATGAATAAATAGATCATTTATGCGAGAAATATTGAAATCTCTGGTTTTTGTTTGATGATTGAGCACAGTTTGTGAGTTTGTTGAGATCTCTTAGAGGAGACATACAGTATGTGAGATTACTGGGGTCTTTTTCTCAGGAGAAAACTCTAAGCAGGAGACTTAGACCTTCATATGTTCTGTTTAATCTCTTTTTTTTCTAGGGGACCAAACAGTTGCCTGTCTGCCAGTTGTGCTGGATTAAAATTATTATTTTTCTCCCTTTTCCCCTCTGAATAATACCGTAGTAACATAATATGTGACCTGATCCAGCAAAATGAGTCACAGTGACCCAAACTTCAAAATTGAGATTTTGGTATTAATGGAAAGAGGAGACCATAAGCTTTCAACTGATATCCTAGTCAAAGTCATACCTTGAATGGTTGTAAAGATATACACATTTGAATTATGGTCGTCTGCCCTCTTTTTCCAATTGAAAACCTGAGAAAATCGCTTTTAAAGTTTTTTGCCCGTTTTTTGTTGATATCTTTCAAAATCCATTGCATTTAAAGGGATGAACTATTTATTGTACAGCTTAATTTGACCAAAGACATTAATATATGCTATTATGCCAGGCTGAAGCTCAAATTATTTTAATTTTTTTATTTGAATAAATAATTTAAAAGGCACTTTTACAAACATTTACTAAAATCAGAAAGATTGAACAGAGGTGCTACAGTTTTGCTTGAGAGAGGGTGTGTGTGTGTGTGTGTGTGTGTGTGTGTGTGTGTGTGTGTGTGTGTGTGTGTGAGAGAGAGAGAGAGAGAGAGAGAGAGAGAGAGAGAGAGAGAGAGAGAGAGAGAGAGAGAGAGAGAGAGAGAGAGAGAGACAAGGAAACAGAGAACAAATAATGTTAGCCTATGCAATCATATATTTGTGTAGGCTAGACAATGACAGTGTAACATATTCATAACGGAGATACCAACAGTTAAATATTGGGTTAAAATAAATCAAACACATTGTAATGGATTCTCCTTGCAGATAAATACACTCACAGAATAATTGCACTCACTCACATCCATACACGATAAATACCACAGGGCTGTCGCTGTCATCAGAGGATGACACGTCTCCAGATCCAAAACAATCACTGACTAGCTTTAGCCACTCTTGATGACCAGCAGCAGAGCTTAGGCCTCCAGTGAGTTCAACGCTTTTGGCGACTTTTTGGCGACTTTGCTCTCTTTTGACAGCGACATTTCTCAAATTAATAATATTTAATCTTTCTGAGGAGATCTGCTAGCTTGTTTACACATAGCGCTACGAGTCTGACAGGAGGATGGCTGGACCAATCGCGTGCCGGTCAGTCGAAACGGGGCTTCCCATTGACAAATGATCAGCGTTTGTGTACATTTCTAAGCTTTATGATTGGTTCTATACAACGTGTAACACCATATTTGGAAAGCAGAGACGTTTGAGGGGATTCCCGGGAAATGCTCAGAGCCGAGAGGAGTTGAGAAAAGCAATATTCATTTCCAGCGAATTTAGTAAAACTTTGTAAACTTTAATAGTCATTTAAATACCTTTTATCAATTATCTGGACTACGAAACTTTAGGAGATTATTTTTGAATGTCTGTTCTTTGAAATTTAGCAATAATAATAATAATAAAAAAAATCTATTATTTCATTGTTTTTCCACATAAACGGCCCATATCTTAAAATGGAACGTTGCGACTTCCGACTCATTTCGCCAGATCGGGTCACATATGAGCAGTTTGTGCTCATATCAAATGATCTTGCTGAAAACTTACTCCCAGTTACACCTCTCACCTAGTCATCATCATAATTACCAGTGTAATTTATTACATTTCTCACTCTGAATAAGAGCATCTGCTAAATGGAATCAGATGTGATTTTTTTCTTCTGAGCCTGTCTCTGAGTTCCTCATCATGTACTTGCATTGTAAACAGACGCTCCCCCCCCCCCCCCCCCCCCCTCTTTGGGGCCGGTTACCCTCACTGACTCCCCAAAACAAGCCTAGTCAAAGTGGGTCAGTGGAGCTCTGGGCATCTGTGTCCCATGTTGGCTTTGTTTATATGAGGCTCGCATGAACACTGATTTATTCACCACTGCAATCTTATTAGAGTATGAATGTTAATGGCTCAGACATCTTTTCAGAGCACTGTCCTTCCCCCTCCCCTGCGCACGTGCCTCTCTTTTAGTGATCTATCGAGAGCTTTCTGTATGTGTGGACAAATGACAGATGTGCCTTCATTTCAGTTAAAAAAAAACATGTTTTTGACTGTGATTCTAGTCAGTGAAAGTTAATGTTAACATCCAAGAGGACTTTTTATGCTCTTTCATAGCTCAATAGACCGAACACCTCAAATGCAAATAGGATGAACACCTCAAATGCAACTTCTTTTGTAAAATCAATGTTATATATTGTAATATGCAGCAATATTAATCTCTGAAATTCCTTCACGAGAGCACCATGGCGCATGCGTGTTGTGTTGACGTGAGAGTAGATGTTTTTGCATGAACACGCATTAGAGATTCATATTTTGTAAATAAAGTGGTAAATTATGTTTTTTGCACAAACAAAGCACTCACGTTGCTTCATAACATGGAGTACTTTTATGATGTCTTTACTACCTTTCTGGGCCTTAAAAGTGGTAGTTGCGTATGTAGGCTGTCAATGGAGGGACCGAAAGCTCTCAGATTTCATTATAAAGACCTTCATTTGTGTTTCCAAGACAAACGAATGTCTACGAGTTTGAAACTACACGAGGATGAGTAATTAATGGAAGAATTTTTATTTTTGGGTGAACTAACCCTTTAAATTGTATAATTTGTTAATTTAGATTTGAAGATCAGCAAGCGCTTAATGTTCTTTATAGATAGAGTGTTGTTGTGACAGACACAGTTGGACCTGATTAATGATTGGTCTAATCCAGTCCTGATCCTTCTCAGTCACTGGGTTATTACCATTGGCGGTCTCCTAGTAAAAGCGTTCTCCATCTGGGGATCACCCTTATACCACCCCAGGGATCCGGCAGGGGATCAAGTGGCCTGCAGCCTCTCAAAGCTGAATATTGTAAACCTTTGTAACCCTGGTAATTTGGGGTTTTTATTCAGCAATCGAGGAGTGATGATTGTGACAGCAGTGCTAAACCACATGTTTAGAGTTAATGAAGGGTTGCCGCTCATGGTGTGGCTGTGTTTACTATGACAAGCTGTACTGACACTTAATTAAGCGATAGTTGAGCGCCAAGTTTTAGTAGATCTTCCTAAAGACAATTTTACACGGTCACCGCGAGTTCCCAGTTAATTTTTAATGGAAGATTGGTGGCAAAAATCTTGTCCCCCTATTAGTGTACTCTGTGAAATAACTTTTAGAGTAAGACCTGGGCTCATTGTTTGTCATTTTAGTAAGAATGCATCTGCTAAAAATATTGTTAGCACTACCAGTGCAGTGAGCATGCAGATGATTCCTAACTACTTTGCCCTCTTTTTGCATATTAAGGAAGTTATACATTAGAGACAAGATGAATATGAATATTTAAGATGCATTTTGAGGCTGTGTCAAGTAAAGTAAAATTTATTTATTGCGCTTTTCACAATTCACGTTGTTTTTAATCATGGTATTAATATTTATAATAACATATTATCTTCATGCATTATAGTCACATTTAGCAGATTTGAGCTGGGCGATAGCCTAGTTTACATTTTGCGACACTACAAGCACTCAAGCAGTTGAGATATGCTATATAGTATTGCCCTAAGAGAGTATACTGTATGCAATTAAAGTTGGACATACTTATATCCAACTTTATATAAAGAGCTGGGCAATAATATAGTTACAGTTAGTTGAGCTTTGCTGTATATAGCCTATCGCTGTTTGTGATTATACTGTTTTTATGCGAATAAAGTTGTATACAACTTTATAATAATAAAAAAACAGAGTTTCAACCAGTATAGCAAAAAGTGTTTATAAAACACATTATCTGTTTCTTTGTCAGATACTTATCTGGTATCTGAGAATAATCAGATAATTATCATTATCTGGTCGTTATCTGTGGAAAATAAATGAATTGGATTATTAGACCTGCCTGTCTTAAATTTACATTAAATTTACATTGGTCTTGCATGACTAAAGATGACTTTCAGTGGATTTGCAGCATTTTATGACATGTAAATTATGGTGTGTAATCACACGTATGCATATTTTTGAGAACAGAAAAGGTTTCTTGACATTTTTAATAAAATAATCAAAACTATCAGTATATATGTTGTTCTTGAAAGAGGAAGAGATAACAGAGCAGAGAAAGAAAGAGAAATGGAGGGGAACAGAAGGGAGGTTTGGTCTTAAGAGAGATATTAGTGATGGAATGACATGTCATCACTACATCTGTTTCAACTACTGCTTGCTACTGCTCAGCTGGGGCTGTTTGGCATCCATCCATCTCAACACTCCATGTAACACACACACATGTGCACACAAACACAGTCTTAGCTGCACCATCTGTCCACACGGCAGCTTCGTAAACTGCCCATATTTATACACAGAGATTAACCGCACAAATTCAACCCTCATCTAGTTTAGACCAACATTTCTAGGTGCACTAGCATAGTCATGATGTTAACAAATGGTCTTTTAAAATTATGCAGGATAATCAGCAAAATTTTGCTTGGTTAAATGGATGGTTCACCTAAAAATTGTATTATTTACTCCCCCTCGTGTTGTTCCAAACCTGTATGACTTACCTATTCATAATAGAAGTGGTCTAGAAACGTGCATATAGCTTCTGTGGAAGTCTCAGGACCAAAAAATTTTCATGTTCACGATTTTTTTTTTGTGGTCCTATAGACCCTTTTACTGTTTGTACACAATGATGACGTATGCGCGCGCACATTGGCAACGGAAGTATGGCGAGAATCAGCAGCGTGTCAAGCTGCGCGAGCGGATTAAACAACAGACGCGAGCATTTTTTATTATTTCCTCGCTCCAATCAACACGTTTAATCGCCTGCAGCCACTCTTCTGAAACGGCTGTGATCCTGTCGGAATAATATAAAACTTAAGCCCCTTGGTGGAATATCGATTAGTGCAACCGTAAACGCAACAACCAGACATTTTGATGCTGGGAAACCGTTTTGATAAATTTTCGGAGTTGCTAACACGTTAGAGCCAGTGGGGAGAAACACCACTTCCGTTGCCAAAATGCGCGCGCAGCTATTTGATCACGTGGGCTGTAAAAGGGTCTATACCTGCCTGTCAACATATGTATTTCCATACCTCTGCGCACCCGCTCCCGCATACATCACATACATCAGCGTGTTGTGTAGACATTCACCTGGTCATCTTTTACAGTTCCTCGTGAACCAAAACTACGAGCTAATGCCGCGTTCACACCATGTTGTAACTGTAATTACGAGATGGCAACCCGTGACGCTCTACCCGGAGCTGTTTATGTCCTTTGAGACATGAAGTAAATTAACGGCGTCTCGTGACGCTTTGTAGACTCTGCTGTGTGCGTTTCAACGCTATCTCACGACCAATTCGTACGAGTGAGTAAAAGGTGGCTAATTCGTACGAATTTCTACGACCTCACTAGTATGAATTTGTACGATATTTCTAAACCCCAGTGATGGGTAGGTTTAGGGGTGGGATCAGGGGTAATACGTACGAATTCATACGAATTGGGCAACTCGTAAAATATGTACGATTTAGCAAAAATCTTTCGAATTTGTACGAGTGAGGTTGTATGAATTTGTACGAATTAGCCACCTCGCAAAATACTGTACATACGAATTGCCGTGAGATCGGGTTGAGCTTTGGAGAGCGTTCTGAAGGAAGGGTGGGATCTCATGCTTTCAAAGCTAGCCACTCTGAAATTGCCTACCCTACCTTTAATAATGATAGAGTTTACATTTTTGGTTGAACTATCACTTCACCTAGTTAAGGAGCCTGGTGGCTTGTGTTTTGTAGTCTAACGCACAAACTCACTCAGCCTGTCAGTTGCAGTTATATCGGATTTTCTTGGAACTTCTCAGAATGTATCTAACCATCTGATTTCATTTCACATAATAATATTAAAATTGTGTAAACGGGTTCATTGATGTAGGCTCTGTTTGGGACGACTTATGACTGATTGCATAACAGTTCTGACTACTGACTCAGTCAAAAGGTTGTGCAGTTATAAACATGGGTGAGAGAGACAGTGGATGAGGGAAGGAGAACATAATGCACGAAAGTAATAAAAGATTTTGACTAAAAGCCCTGAAAAGAGGGTTAGGTTGGAAAAGAGTTGGCAAGAGAATGGGTGTAGAATGTAATTTAGATAGCATGCAAACTTTGTGGAAGAAACAAACACAGTTAAGAGTGTTGAGATCTGGGAGGATGGATGAGAAACAGCTGAGGGGCTGAATAGACAGGCTGCTTTATACAGCCCACTGTAAGGATGCATTTATATGCACACTCACATCAACACTCCTGACACCTCTCCCTTCTGGGATTGAATGCCCTCGGTGGCGCCGCGCCAACCCTGTTCTCCTTCGTCTCGCTCTCGGTTGGCTCAGGCACAAAGGGGCATACAGGATGCTGTAGTGAAAAGAAGTGAAACCTCAGACCCCCCTCCCGTGACCACCAAGACTGTGAATGGAGACGACTTCCTTTCATTATAGACATTTACATTTGAGTGTGTGCAATTGTAGATGTGGTTGAGAGAGAGAGAGAGAGAGAGAGGTGCAGTCAGGACTGAAGTCTTTGCAGATCATTTGCGTTTGATTGCTTGCAAATGTTTCAGTTATCATCAGATTTGTGTTTTATTATATACATCTGTTTTTCTCCCTTCTCCAGCTATTTGAATCTCTCTTTCCCACGATTATCTGCATGATGCACCATTGAAGCTTTTAACCACTGTACACGCTTAACAGAATTTGGACATGTTCCTGGAGCAACATCACCAATGGGATGAACCAATCAGATTAGATTTTCTATAATAATAATGTATACATTTTATAATATTCTTAATTATAATGTAATTAAAATATTAAATATATATAAAACATTACATATAGAATGTATTCTATTTTTTATCAATTAAAACATTTATATTATAAAAACTTCAGAATAGATTAAATTTCAATATTATATATAAATAATATATATATATAACACACACATAAATATAAATATAAAGATATATAAAGTGCATTATACACAGTGTATATATATATATACATATATATATACACACACTGAATAATGCATAATGTACTTTAGAATATTGTGACATTTATATTTTATATTATAAAAATATTGTCGGATTAGATGTTTTATATATAATATATAAGTGTTACTATATTCGTAATAACATTATAAAGTTATATACAGTATATACACACACACACAAATTTTATATATATTTATATAATATAGGAACAAATATAGGAAAACATAGCCTGCATACATGGGTAAATCACATCATGCCATTTCATGCCTGACTCTTAGCAATAATGCTGGTGGAGCTCAAAAGATACAGATTTCATCCTTCAATCTGACTGCGGCATCTGCACCGCTGATGTTGTTTGTTTGTCTGTCCTCTGACAGATACAACCCTACTGTTTGTTATGTGTGCAAAATGGAGGAGGAAAAGTTTAGGGAGCTGATGGAGAGGATGCAGATGCCCATGTGCTTTTATTCCTGACAAAACCCAGATGCAAAGCCCAGCGTTCTGAAACCTTTTTTGGTAGCAACATTTTCATACACGCTCAAACGTACTATTGTATCATTGGATTGCCTTATTGGATTATCAAGGCAAATGTCACTGAGTTTTAATATGACAGATCCTGACAGTCTTTGAAGTTAGTTCAGTGACTTCTAGAACAGGTTCAGAACTGGTGTTAAATCCAGTCTAAAGCAGTATTGAAGAAACTTAAGGCAAGATAAAGGCAGTGAACTTGTCATCCACCCAGGTGTCTGCAAAAATGAATGGTAAAAATGCTGAAGGCAGTGAATTTTAACTCGCCATTGGTGTAGGAGATGCACTGAGCCCCCATGCATAATTCATATGAAACAAGAGACTACATTGGGAATCAAAGCACATTTTTGGGAAGCCAGTAAGGATTAAAATACTGTCTTAATATGGTGTGTTTAAAATGTGTCTTACTTCAAAAATGAGTGTGTTGGCGTGATATTGGATGAATCCCAGTAAGGGCCTTGTCGCTCCATATGTTTTTACTGGAGAAGAGGCAAAAAAAAATTGGCTCCACACTGACCCCTAAAACCTGCTGGTCTTGAACCAGGAATGGCCAATGGGATAATGTCCGCAAAAAGTAATGTTTTCTGAACAGCAACTAATAATGCAAGAACGATGCAATATCTCACGAAAATAATGGGATCGTTCCATTCATATTTAAATAACCCGTTTAGATGCAATCATTGTTTGTTGCACCATAAAAATATTTTATTTGCAATTACCGTAACTGCTATGTATATTTCTATTAATTTTATTCATTGTATATTGAATTAACTTTTGACTATTGCATCAAAATCTGCTTGTAAAAATACAAGCGTGTTACCAATTTGTTGGAAAAGGCTTTGCATATATTTCCCTTTCTTTGTCTTGCAGGTGCAACATCCAGGACTACATGTGGCACAAGGGTGCCCGCTGCGAGTCCGTTATCACAGAGTTCCAGGTAATGTGCATCGCCATCGGGGCCTCCGCTCTCATGGTGCTCCTGCTCTTCATGATCGTCGTTTGCTTTGCCAAGAAGCTGCACGTGCTCAAGACTGAGAATAACAAGTTGCGCAAGCGCAGGTGAGACTCCGGCATGCTGTGGGCAGTTGGCAGGACACAGCTAAATTCATGAAAATGACCCATGTGGTAGAGATTTTTAGAGAGAGTAAGACAAAGTAGAAGGGTTTATGGATTAAAAGCCTTAAAACCTCATGTTTTGTGGCGGAATTAGGAACAAATAAGTCACACACAGTGGAGCTTGCCAAATGTTTGTGCTGTTATTTAAATAGCAACTATTCAATCCCATGACCTTTCTCCAGCATATACACACAAAAAAAAAATAAGCCACATTTTTTAATAGGAGTGTATCATGTATTCCACAAAAATATTAAGTAGCAAAAACTTTGATCACAATAAGAAAAATTTCTTGAGCAGCAAATCAGCGTATTAGAATTAGATTTTTGAAGGATCATGTGACACTGAAGACTGGAGTAATGATGCTGAAAATTCAGCTTTCAGTCACAGGAATAAATCATATATTTAAAATAGAAAACAGCTCTTTAAAATTGTCATAATATTTCACAATATTACTTTTTACTGTATAATAAATTCCAAATAAATTCAGCATTGGTGAGAGACTTTCAAAAAATATCTAAATTTGATCGGTTGTGTAGAATTGCAAGACAAAATAAAACTTTTCTTTAATATTTTCTTTAAATATTTCTTTAATGTTTAAATAAATATTGAGTTTGTTTGTTTGCGGTTTAAAAAAAAAAAACCCAGCTTAACAGTTTACCAGCTTAAACCTGCTTGCCTAGTTAACCGGTCTGGTTTGCTGGTTTTAGATTCATTTTTGGGACTTGTCAGTGAGCTAACTATAGTTAGACCAGGTTGGCCTTACTGGGAGGCCAGCTTAAATCAGCCAAGACCAGCAAACCAACTTTAAGCTGTATTTTACAGCAGGGTAAAATAAAAAAATAATTAAATAAATAAAGGTTTAACTGAGAGCAACAACATAATAGCAGAAATGGCTTTTGTAAAAGTCTGCTCAATTTTTAATTCCCTAAAAATTGTTAGTGATAGTGCAGCTGCTAATCGGAGACCAAATAAAGCCGTGAGTGGATGTCATGCTAATGCTTAGCGTACTGCGCTAGCAGCGGGCAGAATGCATGATGTCACTAAAGCTCCAGCTGAAAGTAGGGCAGAGGGGGAGGAGGGGCCGGCTGACCTACATACAGCTGTGAGACCCGGGGGGGGTGTGGGGGTGGAATTAAACAGCGCGCACCCTCCTCAAAGAAAAAAGAGGAGAGCAGAAGAGGAAAGCAAGTGCCAGTGGAGAAACAGAGAGTTTTATAACAGGCTGCAGAGGAGGGGCGGCCATGTTTGGAGGTGAGAGTGATGGAGGGGAGAAACGGGCAGCAGTGCTACAGATGAGACTCGTGAATACATCAGACACCCACCTCAACATCTGCTGCAAGTAAATGTGCTTGAGTTCGTTCTGCTCTGTGAGATCTAATCTACAGATTGTAGCAGAAAAGATGGGGCATGTTAAAGCAAAAAAGAGAAGGCATTGATCCTATAAATTCTCAAGTGGTTTTACTTCAGAACCCAGATTAACATTATGTGGCGACCCATCACATTGTCAAAATTGTACATCACCCCAAAAGTAAGAAAAAATGTTCTTGAAATCATAATGATACTATTAAAGTGAAAAGTGACACGTGACACGTGATGACCAAGTATGGTAACCCATACTTGGAATTTGACCTCTGCACTTAACCCATCCAAGTTAGTGCACACACATTAGGAGCAGAGTAGTGAGTAGTGAACACACACACTGCAAACGTGGATACACACACCCGGAGTGTGGCGCCCAGGAAGCGATTGGGGGTTAGGTGCCTTGCTTAGTCATTTCCTGCCGGTACTGGAATCGAACCAGCAACCTTTGGGTCACCAGTCCAACTCTTTAACCATTAGGCCATGACTGCCCGCTCATCTGTATAGGCCCAACAATATGCAAAATGATTAACATTAATAAATATATATTCAGAAAACGTTTTTAACGATACCGGTGGCCATTAAGTGAACTGCAGTGCTTGCACTTGTGCACATGATTCAATGAAAATTCAAAAAGTTGGAAATATCTTTGCAGCGATATACTTTTAACGAGCATCCTGATGCTGTCCACGCTGCTGAGAGCTACAGTTAGATGAATATGTAAATATGTGGTGCGCACTTTCCTCTCAATAATAAAATAGACACAACAAAAATGACAGCATTGAGAAAGCAGCAGTTAAGAAAGCATCTGATCGTAGCTGTGTGGATGTGTTTCCACTAGCTCTGCAATTCACAGTCATCATGTGGACAGATTAGGTCATTAAAATTATGATAGTTTGGTTAAAAAGTATTACAGAGAGAGGCTCTCGTGAGTGTGCGTAAACGTCACATCCTTTTTTTTTATGCTTTCATAGAAAACCTAGGAAGTCGGGGAAGATCTCGTTTTTTAAGTTTCATTACAAGCTGTTCACGTATTGGCAATACAAATGTGATTAATACGTAAATTCTTACATATAGCCCCTTTAAAAATAGCTATATTGGCCAAAATGTCTATACTGGCCTTTAAAATAGAAGTGTTGCCGCGGGTGAATGCCAACTCCCTCTCTCTTCCTTTTCCAGCCTCTTTCATTAGCCAATGATGCAGGTATTTAAATTGTATATATTATTATTATCTATGTTTGAGAACAGGAAGAGTAATGGAACGTTTGAGTAAGAAGTGGGAAATGAAGGATAAGGGAAGAAAAAAATTGGGAAGAAATTGCGATTTACACATGAGCCCAAGAAGCTTAGTTTGTTTATTCATTTGAGCTCATTTTATGGTGATGAAATGTTTAAAACTCCTCATGTTTTGAAATGGGTGAAATATTTGTTGATTTTGAGAACAAAAAAAAGTGACGTCATTTTGTCATCTGATATGTTGCATCACAGGTTGTAAACTGAATGTGTGTCTCCAACGCAGTCCTAGAATTGCACTAATGCTCTTTTCTCTTTCTCTCTCTCTCCTCTGTCCTTCATAATCTCTTCATTCTAATATTCCTCCCCTATATTTTCCATTGTGTCCTTGTCTCTATACCTCTCATTTTCCCACAATGCTCCCTCCATTCCATCACTCTCCTTCTTTTTCTCCCTTTCGCCCCCTGCCACCTCGCAGCAGTAAGTACCGTCCCTCCTCGGAGCACCACAATGATAATTTCTCGTTGTCCACCATCGCTGAGGGCTCCCATCCAAATGTAAGGAAACTTTGCGACACCCCTCCTAACCTCCCTCATGCCCGTGCTTTGGCTTACTATGATAACATTATCTGTCAGGTAACGTGTTTCTCGTCTTTCTCTTTCCTCTCCCCCTCCTTCCCCCTCTCTGCATGGACCCCGAGCGTAACCTTTTTGGTAAGGGAGGGGGTGCACAGCGCACAGAGAGATGGGAGCGTTTTCTCCGCTGAAAAGGTCTGCTCTCAGATAGGAGTGTGGTTACTGAGGCAACAGTTGTTACCATAGCAACAGGGTAACCGGGAAGCAGGGAAAATAGCTGGTCTTTTTTATTTTTTTTGCGAACGCCGCTTTTTGATGCTCCGTTAATGGTGGGGCTTGGCGATGTGGATGACCTTAGTCTGTCACTGTCTGTCAGCCCCATCCACTGTCTCTCTATGAACAGATAGTCTAGCCTGTAGACACTCTCTTTAACAGCGGTTTGAGAGACTCATGGGAAAGCGACTCTATTGATCCCGCACAAGAATCAATACAGAGGCAGACCTGGAAGACACATTATACCCTGGAACGTTCATATGCATAAACATGCAGGCTATTTGTTTTAAACATAAAACAAGGTATTAAGCACTTTGTGTAATTTGCGCCTTGTAATCTGGCTTGAGGTGATATTATAGGTGTCGAGGTCCTAAAGGGTTAGTTCACCCAAAATGTAATATTCTGTCATCATTTACTCACCCTCATGTTGTTCCAAACCTGTATGGATTTTTTTCTTCTGTTGAACACAAAAGAAGATATTTTGAAGAATGTCGGTAATCATAGACTTTGACTTCCATAGTA
>NW_028118192.1:0-37372 GCF_965113295.1 Leuciscus leuciscus
TTGGTTAGGTGAAGAGAAAATCCATAAACTGTCCGAAGACACTTCAGGCTGTGCACTGGCCTTCGCTTCAACTGGCCGCTCCCCACACAAGCACCGAAATGCCCCAAGAAACCCCGAGAGAGACGCATACAATTATAAAACATTAAAAGAGGGCTAAAACGCCGTGGGCTAGATCCAAAAGGGCTACATTGCCGTGGTTTATGCCAACAAGGGCTTAATTTGAACAAAAAACGAATGGTAGGTGTTAGCTAAGAGTGGTGAGGGGCATAAATCCCACGTCTGTATGGACATGGACCCTTTTTGGAGACGCTCAACGTCACAGTGGACGGAGGAAAAATTTATGTGGCTCTGCAACATCACTCAGACCAATGATGGCGGCCATTTTAACCAACTCCAGACCTGTATGGGTCGAAGAGAAAATTTTCCAAGGCTTCTGCTACATCACGAACCCCCAAATGATGGCAGCTGTACTCATTTTTACGGTTTCGAGTCATTCAGGCATACTTTCACGACGCGTTTCGAGCTTTCCCAAGGCTCCTCATCAGGTGAATTTAGAATGACAACTCTCTCAAATCCCTCTCGGCTTCCTCGTGCTCGAGGGCGTGGTCACACTTGATTTTATAGTGGACTTCAGAGGGCGGGCGCCCCTCCCACTTTGACTAAAATACCTTTCAGCACTAAATGGTGCTTCATAAATCGTTTTTTGACTATCAATAAATTTATTTATCATTTTAATATTTAATAATTATACACATACCCCCCCAGACATCTCAAGGAACATCCAGATAACATGCACGAGGTCCAGAGTTACGAGGCACGGGCTTGGTTAGGTGAAGAGAAAATCCATAAACTGTCCGAAGACACTTCAGGCTGTGCACTGGCCTTCGCTTCAACTGGCCGCTCCCCACACAAGCACCGAAATGCCCAAGAAACCCCGAGAGAGACGCATACAATTATAAAACATTAAAAGAGGGCTAAAACGCCGTGGGCTAGATCCAAAAGGGCTACATTGCCGTGGTTTATGCCAACAAGGGCTTAATTTGAACAAAAAACGAATGGTAGGTGTTAGCTAAGAGTGGTGAGGGGCATAAATCCCACGTCTGTATGGACATGGACCCTTTTTGGAGACGCTCAACGTCACAGTGGACGGAGGAAAAATTTATGTGGCTCTGCAACATCACTCAGACCAATGATGGCGGCCATTTTAACCAACTCCAGACCTGTATGGGTCGAAGAGAAAATTTTCCAAGGCTTCTGCTACATCACGAACCCCCAAATGATGGCAGCTGTACTCATTTTTACGGTTTCGAGTCATTCAGGCATACTTTCACGACGCGTTTCGAGCTTTCCCAAGGCTCCTCATCAGGTGAATTTAGAATGACAACTCTCTCAAATCCCTCTCGGCTTCCTCGTGCTCGAGGGCGTGGTCACACTTGATTTTATAGTGGACTTCAGAGGGCGGGCGCCCCTCCCACTTTGACTAAAATACCTTTCAGCACTAAATGGTGCTTCATAAATCGTTTTTGACTATCAATAAATTTATTTATCATTTTAATATTTAATAATTATACACATACCCCCCCAGACATCTCAAGGAACATCCAGATAACATGCACGAGGTCCAGAGTTACGAGGCACGGGCTTGGTTAGGTGAAGAGAAAATCCATAAACTGTCCGAAGACACTTCAGGCTGTGCACTGGCCTTCGCTTCAACTGGCCGCTCCCCACACAAGCACCGAAATGCCCCAAGAAACCCCGAGAGAGACGCATACAATTATAAAACATTAAAAGAGGGCTAAAACGCCGTGGGCTAGATCCAAAAGGGCTACATTGCCGTGGTTTATGCCAACAAGGGCTTAATTTGAACAAAAAACGAATGGTAGGTGTTAGCTAAGAGTGGTGAGGGGCATAAATCCCACGTCTGTATGGACATGGACCCTTTTTGGAGACGCTCAACGTCACAGTGGACGGAGGAAAAATTTATGTGGCTCTGCAACATCACTCAGACCAATGATGGCGGCCATTTTAACCAACTCCAGACCTGTATGGGTCGAAGAGAAAATTTTCCAAGGCTTCTGCTACATCACGAACCCCCAAATGATGGCAGCTGTACTCATTTTTACGGTTTCGAGTCATTCAGGCATACTTTCACGACGCGTTTCGAGCTTTCCCAAGGCTCCTCATCAGGTGAATTTAGAATGACAACTCTCTCAAATCCCTCTCGGCTTCCTCGTGCTCGAGGGCGTGGTCACACTTGATTTTATAGTGGACTTCAGAGGGCGGGCGCCCCTCCCACTTTGACTAAAATACCTTTCAGCACTAAATGGTGCTTCATAAATCGTTTTTTGACTATCAATAAATTTATTTATCATTTTAATATTTAATAATTATACACATACCCCCCCAGACATCTCAAGGAACATCCAGATAACATGCACGAGGTCCAGAGTTACGAGGCACGGGCTTGGTTAGGTGAAGAGAAAATCCATAAACTGTCCGAAGACACTTCAGGCTGTGCACTGGCCTTCGCTTCAACTGGCCGCTCCCCACACAAGCACCGAAATGCCCCAAGAAACCCCGAGAGAGACGCATACAATTATAAAACATTAAAAGAGGGCTAAAACGCCGTGGGCTAGATCCAAAAGGGCTACATTGCCGTGGTTTATGCCAACAAGGGCTTAATTTGAACAAAAAACGAATGGTAGGTGTTAGCTAAGAGTGGTGAGGGGCATAAATCCCACGTCTGTATGGACATGGACCCTTTTTGGAGACGCTCAACGTCACAGTGGACGGAGGAAAAATTTATGTGGCTCTGCAACATCACTCAGACCAATGATGGCGGCCATTTTAACCAACTCCAGACCTGTATGGGTCGAAGAGAAAATTTTCCAAGGCTTCTGCTACATCACGAACCCCCAAATGATGGCAGCTGTACTCATTTTTACGGTTTCGAGTCATTCAGGCATACTTTCACGACGCGTTTCGAGCTTTCCCAAGGCTCCTCATCAGGTGAATTTAGAATGACAACTCTCTCAAATCCCTCTCGGCTTCCTCGTGCTCGAGGGCGTGGTCACACTTGATTTTATAGTGGACTTCAGAGGGCGGGCGCCCCTCCCACTTTGACTAAAATACCTTTCAGCACTAAATGGTGCTTCATAAATCGTTTTTTGACTATCAATAAATTTATTTATCATTTTAATATTTAATAATTATACACATACCCCCCCAGACATCTCAAGGAACATCCAGATAACATGCACGAGGTCCAGAGTTACGAGGCACGGGCTTGGTTAGGTGAAGAGAAAATCCATAAACTGTCCGAAGACACTTCAGGCTGTGCACTGGCCTTCGCTTCAACTGGCCGCTCCCCACACAAGCACCGAAATGCCCCAAGAAACCCCGAGAGAGACGCATACAATTATAAAACATTAAAAGAGGGCTAAAACGCCGTGGGCTAGATCCAAAAGGGCTACATTGCCGTGGTTTATGCCAACAAGGGCTTAATTTGAACAAAAAACGAATGGTAGGTGTTAGCTAAGAGTGGTGAGGGGCATAAATCCCACGTCTGTATGGACATGGACCCTTTTTGGAGACGCTCAACGTCACAGTGGACGGAGGAAAAATTTATGTGGCTCTGCAACATCACTCAGACCAATGATGGCGGCCATTTTAACCAACTCCAGACCTGTATGGGTCGAAGAGAAAATTTTCCAAGGCTTCTGCTACATCACGAACCCCCAAATGATGGCAGCTGTACTCATTTTTACGGTTTCGAGTCATTCAGGCATACTTTCACGACGCGTTTCGAGCTTTCCCAAGGCTCCTCATCAGGTGAATTTAGAATGACAACTCTCTCAAATCCCTCTCGGCTTCCTCGTGCTCGAGGGCGTGGTCACACTTGATTTTATAGTGGACTTCAGAGGGCGGGCGCCCCTCCCACTTTGACTAAAATACCTTTCAGCACTAAATGGTGCTTCATAAATCGTTTTTTGACTATCAATAAATTTATTTATCATTTTAATATTTAATAATTATACACATACCCCCCCAGACATCTCAAGGAACATCCAGATAACATGCACGAGGTCCAGAGTTACGAGGCACGGGCTTGGTTAGGTGAAGAGAAAATCCATAAACTGTCCGAAGACACTTCAGGCTGTGCACTGGCCTTCGCTTCAACTGGCCGCTCCCCACACAAGCACCGAAATGCCCCAAGAAACCCCGAGAGAGACGCATACAATTATAAAACATTAAAAGAGGGCTAAAACGCCGTGGGCTAGATCCAAAAGGGCTACATTGCCGTGGTTTATGCCAACAAGGGCTTAATTTGAACAAAAAACGAATGGTAGGTGTTAGCTAAGAGTGGTGAGGGGCATAAATCCCACGTCTGTATGGACATGGACCCTTTTTGGAGACGCTCAACGTCACAGTGGACGGAGGAAAAATTTATGTGGCTCTGCAACATCACTCAGACCAATGATGGCGGCCATTTTAACCAACTCCAGACCTGTATGGGTCGAAGAGAAAATTTTCCAAGGCTTCTGCTACATCACGAACCCCCAAATGATGGCAGCTGTACTCATTTTTACGGTTTCGAGTCATTCAGGCATACTTTCACGACGCGTTTCGAGCTTTCCCAAGGCTCCTCATCAGGTGAATTTAGAATGACAACTCTCTCAAATCCCTCTCGGCTTCCTCGTGCTCGAGGGCGTGGTCACACTTGATTTTATAGTGGACTTCAGAGGGCGGGCGCCCCTCCCACTTTGACTAAAATACCTTTCAGCACTAAATGGTGCTTCATAAATCGTTTTTTGACTATCAATAAATTTATTTATCATTTTAATATTTAATAATTATACACATACCCCCCCAGACATCTCAAGGAACATCCAGATAACATGCACGAGGTCCAGAGTTACGAGGCACGGGCTTGGTTAGGTGAAGAGAAAATCCATAAACTGTCCGAAGACACTTCAGGCTGTGCACTGGCCTTCGCTTCAACTGGCCGCTCCCCACACAAGCACCGAAATGCCCCAAGAAACCCCGAGAGAGACGCATACAATTATAAAACATTAAAAGAGGGCTAAAACGCCGTGGGCTAGATCCAAAAGGGCTACATTGCCGTGGTTTATGCCAACAAGGGCTTAATTTGAACAAAAAACGAATGGTAGGTGTTAGCTAAGAGTGGTGAGGGGCATAAATCCCACGTCTGTATGGACATGGACCCTTTTTGGAGACGCTCAACGTCACAGTGGACGGAGGAAAAATTTATGTGGCTCTGCAACATCACTCAGACCAATGATGGCGGCCATTTTAACCAACTCCAGACCTGTATGGGTCGAAGAGAAAATTTTCCAAGGCTTCTGCTACATCACGAACCCCCAAATGATGGCAGCTGTACTCATTTTTACGGTTTCGAGTCATTCAGGCATACTTTCACGACGCGTTTCGAGCTTTCCCAAGGCTCCTCATCAGGTGAATTTAGAATGACAACTCTCTCAAATCCCTCTCGGCTTCCTCGTGCTCGAGGGCGTGGTCACACTTGATTTTATAGTGGACTTCAGAGGGCGGGCGCCCCTCCCACTTTGACTAAAATACCTTTCAGCACTAAATGGTGCTTCATAAATCGTTTTTTGACTATCAATAAATTTATTTATCATTTTAATATTTAATAATTATACACATACCCCCCCAGACATCTCAAGGAACATCCAGATAACATGCACGAGGTCCAGAGTTACGAGGCACGGGCTTGGTTAGGTGAAGAGAAAATCCATAAACTGTCCGAAGACACTTCAGGCTGTGCACTGGCCTTCGCTTCAACTGGCCGCTCCCCACACAAGCACCGAAATGCCCCAAGAAACCCCGAGAGAGACGCATACAATTATAAAACATTAAAAGAGGGCTAAAACGCCGTGGGCTAGATCCAAAAGGGCTACATTGCCGTGGTTTATGCCAACAAGGGCTTAATTTGAACAAAAAACGAATGGTAGGTGTTAGCTAAGAGTGGTGAGGGGCATAAATCCCACGTCTGTATGGACATGGACCCTTTTTGGAGACGCTCAACGTCACAGTGGACGGAGGAAAAATTTATGTGGCTCTGCAACATCACTCAGACCAATGATGGCGGCCATTTTAACCAACTCCAGACCTGTATGGGTCGAAGAGAAAATTTTCCAAGGCTTCTGCTACATCACGAACCCCCAAATGATGGCAGCTGTACTCATTTTTACGGTTTCGAGTCATTCAGGCATACTTTCACGACGCGTTTCGAGCTTTCCCAAGGCTCCTCATCAGGTGAATTTAGAATGACAACTCTCTCAAATCCCTCTCGGCTTCCTCGTGCTCGAGGGCGTGGTCACACTTGATTTTATAGTGGACTTCAGAGGGCGGGCGCCCCTCCCACTTTGACTAAAATACCTTTCAGCACTAAATGGTGCTTCATAAATCGTTTTTTGACTATCAATAAATTTATTTATCATTTTAATATTTAATAATTATACACATACCCCCCCAGACATCTCAAGGAACATCCAGATAACATGCACGAGGTCCAGAGTTACGAGGCACGGGCTTGGTTAGGTGAAGAGAAAATCCATAAACTGTCCGAAGACACTTCAGGCTGTGCACTGGCCTTCGCTTCAACTGGCCGCTCCCCACACAAGCACCGAAATGCCCCAAGAAACCCCGAGAGAGACGCATACAATTATAAAACATTAAAAGAGGGCTAAAACGCCGTGGGCTAGATCCAAAAGGGCTACATTGCCGTGGTTTATGCCAACAAGGGCTTAATTTGAACAAAAAACGAATGGTAGGTGTTAGCTAAGAGTGGTGAGGGGCATAAATCCCACGTCTGTATGGACATGGACCCTTTTTGGAGACGCTCAACGTCACAGTGGACGGAGGAAAAATTTATGTGGCTCTGCAACATCACTCAGACCAATGATGGCGGCCATTTTAACCAACTCCAGACCTGTATGGGTCGAAGAGAAAATTTTCCAAGGCTTCTGCTACATCACGAACCCCCAAATGATGGCAGCTGTACTCATTTTTACGGTTTCGAGTCATTCAGGCATACTTTCACGACGCGTTTCGAGCTTTCCCAAGGCTCCTCATCAGGTGAATTTAGAATGACAACTCTCTCAAATCCCTCTCGGCTTCCTCGTGCTCGAGGGCGTGGTCACACTTGATTTTATAGTGGACTTCAGAGGGCGGGCGCCCCTCCCACTTTGACTAAAATACCTTTCAGCACTAAATGGTGCTTCATAAATCGTTTTTTGACTATCAATAAATTTATTTATCATTTTAATATTTAATAATTATACACATACCCCCCCAGACATCTCAAGGAACATCCAGATAACATGCACGAGGTCCAGAGTTACGAGGCACGGGCTTGGTTAGGTGAAGAGAAAATCCATAAACTGTCCGAAGACACTTCAGGCTGTGCACTGGCCTTCGCTTCAACTGGCCGCTCCCCACACAAGCACCGAAATGCCCCAAGAAACCCCGAGAGAGACGCATACAATTATAAAACATTAAAAGAGGGCTAAAACGCCGTGGGCTAGATCCAAAAGGGCTACATTGCCGTGGTTTATGCCAACAAGGGCTTAATTTGAACAAAAAACGAATGGTAGGTGTTAGCTAAGAGTGGTGAGGGGCATAAATCCCACGTCTGTATGGACATGGACCCTTTTTGGAGACGCTCAACGTCACAGTGGACGGAGGAAAAATTTATGTGGCTCTGCAACATCACTCAGACCAATGATGGCGGCCATTTTAACCAACTCCAGACCTGTATGGGTCGAAGAGAAAATTTTCCAAGGCTTCTGCTACATCACGAACCCCCAAATGATGGCAGCTGTACTCATTTTTACGGTTTCGAGTCATTCAGGCATACTTTCACGACGCGTTTCGAGCTTTCCCAAGGCTCCTCATCAGGTGAATTTAGAATGACAACTCTCTCAAATCCCTCTCGGCTTCCTCGTGCTCGAGGGCGTGGTCACACTTGATTTTATAGTGGACTTCAGAGGGCGGGCGCCCCTCCCACTTTGACTAAAATACCTTTCAGCACTAAATGGTGCTTCATAAATCGTTTTTTGACTATCAATAAATTTATTTATCATTTTAATATTTAATAATTATACACATACCCCCCCAGACATCTCAAGGAACATCCAGATAACATGCACGAGGTCCAGAGTTACGAGGCACGGGCTTGGTTAGGTGAAGAGAAAATCCATAAACTGTCCGAAGACACTTCAGGCTGTGCACTGGCCTTCGCTTCAACTGGCCGCTCCCCACACAAGCACCGAAATGCCCCAAGAAACCCCGAGAGAGACGCATACAATTATAAAACATTAAAAGAGGGCTAAAACGCCGTGGGCTAGATCCAAAAGGGCTACATTGCCGTGGTTTATGCCAACAAGGGCTTAATTTGAACAAAAAACGAATGGTAGGTGTTAGCTAAGAGTGGTGAGGGGCATAAATCCCACGTCTGTATGGACATGGACCCTTTTTGGAGACGCTCAACGTCACAGTGGACGGAGGAAAAATTTATGTGGCTCTGCAACATCACTCAGACCAATGATGGCGGCCATTTTAACCAACTCCAGACCTGTATGGGTCGAAGAGAAAATTTTCCAAGGCTTCTGCTACATCACGAACCCCCAAATGATGGCAGCTGTACTCATTTTTACGGTTTCGAGTCATTCAGGCATACTTTCACGACGCGTTTCGAGCTTTCCCAAGGCTCCTCATCAGGTGAATTTAGAATGACAACTCTCTCAAATCCCTCTCGGCTTCCTCGTGCTCGAGGGCGTGGTCACACTTGATTTTATAGTGGACTTCAGAGGGCGGGCGCCCCTCCCACTTTGACTAAAATACCTTTCAGCACTAAATGGTGCTTCATAAATCGTTTTTTGACTATCAATAAATTTATTTATCATTTTAATATTTAATAATTATACACATACCCCCCCAGACATCTCAAGGAACATCCAGATAACATGCACGAGGTCCAGAGTTACGAGGCACGGGCTTGGTTAGGTGAAGAGAAAATCCATAAACTGTCCGAAGACACTTCAGGCTGTGCACTGGCCTTCGCTTCAACTGGCCGCTCCCCACACAAGCACCGAAATGCCCCAAGAAACCCCGAGAGAGACGCATACAATTATAAAACATTAAAAGAGGGCTAAAACGCCGTGGGCTAGATCCAAAAGGGCTACATTGCCGTGGTTTATGCCAACAAGGGCTTAATTTGAACAAAAAACGAATGGTAGGTGTTAGCTAAGAGTGGTGAGGGGCATAAATCCCACGTCTGTATGGACATGGACCCTTTTTGGAGACGCTCAACGTCACAGTGGACGGAGGAAAAATTTATGTGGCTCTGCAACATCACTCAGACCAATGATGGCGGCCATTTTAACCAACTCCAGACCTGTATGGGTCGAAGAGAAAATTTTCCAAGGCTTCTGCTACATCACGAACCCCCAAATGATGGCAGCTGTACTCATTTTTACGGTTTCGAGTCATTCAGGCATACTTTCACGACGCGTTTCGAGCTTTCCCAAGGCTCCTCATCAGGTGAATTTAGAATGACAACTCTCTCAAATCCCTCTCGGCTTCCTCGTGCTCGAGGGCGTGGTCACACTTGATTTTATAGTGGACTTCAGAGGGCGGGCGCCCCTCCCACTTTGACTAAAATACCTTTCAGCACTAAATGGTGCTTCATAAATCGTTTTTTGACTATCAATAAATTTATTTATCATTTTAATATTTAATAATTATACACATACCCCCCCAGACATCTCAAGGAACATCCAGATAACATGCACGAGGTCCAGAGTTACGAGGCACGGGCTTGGTTAGGTGAAGAGAAAATCCATAAACTGTCCGAAGACACTTCAGGCTGTGCACTGGCCTTCGCTTCAACTGGCCGCTCCCCACACAAGCACCGAAATGCCCCAAGAAACCCCGAGAGAGACGCATACAATTATAAAACATTAAAAGAGGGCTAAAACGCCGTGGGCTAGATCCAAAAGGGCTACATTGCCGTGGTTTATGCCAACAAGGGCTTAATTTGAACAAAAAACGAATGGTAGGTGTTAGCTAAGAGTGGTGAGGGGCATAAATCCCACGTCTGTATGGACATGGACCCTTTTTGGAGACGCTCAACGTCACAGTGGACGGAGGAAAAATTTATGTGGCTCTGCAACATCACTCAGACCAATGATGGCGGCCATTTTAACCAACTCCAGACCTGTATGGGTCGAAGAGAAAATTTTCCAAGGCTTCTGCTACATCACGAACCCCCAAATGATGGCAGCTGTACTCATTTTTACGGTTTCGAGTCATTCAGGCATACTTTCACGACGCGTTTCGAGCTTTCCCAAGGCTCCTCATCAGGTGAATTTAGAATGACAACTCTCTCAAATCCCTCTCGGCTTCCTCGTGCTCGAGGGCGTGGTCACACTTGATTTTATAGTGGACTTCAGAGGGCGGGCGCCCCTCCCACTTTGACTAAAATACCTTTCAGCACTAAATGGTGCTTCATAAATCGTTTTTTGACTATCAATAAATTTATTTATCATTTTAATATTTAATAATTATACACATACCCCCCCAGACATCTCAAGGAACATCCAGATAACATGCACGAGGTCCAGAGTTACGAGGCACGGGCTTGGTTAGGTGAAGAGAAAATCCATAAACTGTCCGAAGACACTTCAGGCTGTGCACTGGCCTTCGCTTCAACTGGCCGCTCCCCACACAAGCACCGAAATGCCCCAAGAAACCCCGAGAGAGACGCATACAATTATAAAACATTAAAAGAGGGCTAAAACGCCGTGGGCTAGATCCAAAAGGGCTACATTGCCGTGGTTTATGCCAACAAGGGCTTAATTTGAACAAAAAACGAATGGTAGGTGTTAGCTAAGAGTGGTGAGGGGCATAAATCCCACGTCTGTATGGACATGGACCCTTTTTGGAGACGCTCAACGTCACAGTGGACGGAGGAAAAATTTATGTGGCTCTGCAACATCACTCAGACCAATGATGGCGGCCATTTTAACCAACTCCAGACCTGTATGGGTCGAAGAGAAAATTTTCCAAGGCTTCTGCTACATCACGAACCCCCAAATGATGGCAGCTGTACTCATTTTTACGGTTTCGAGTCATTCAGGCATACTTTCACGACGCGTTTCGAGCTTTCCCAAGGCTCCTCATCAGGTGAATTTAGAATGACAACTCTCTCAAATCCCTCTCGGCTTCCTCGTGCTCGAGGGCGTGGTCACACTTGATTTTATAGTGGACTTCAGAGGGCGGGCGCCCCTCCCACTTTGACTAAAATACCTTTCAGCACTAAATGGTGCTTCATAAATCGTTTTTTGACTATCAATAAATTTATTTATCATTTTAATATTTAATAATTATACACATACCCCCCCAGACATCTCAAGGAACATCCAGATAACATGCACGAGGTCCAGAGTTACGAGGCACGGGCTTGGTTAGGTGAAGAGAAAATCCATAAACTGTCCGAAGACACTTCAGGCTGTGCACTGGCCTTCGCTTCAACTGGCCGCTCCCCACACAAGCACCGAAATGCCCCAAGAAACCCCGAGAGAGACGCATACAATTATAAAACATTAAAAGAGGGCTAAAACGCCGTGGGCTAGATCCAAAAGGGCTACATTGCCGTGGTTTATGCCAACAAGGGCTTAATTTGAACAAAAAACGAATGGTAGGTGTTAGCTAAGAGTGGTGAGGGGCATAAATCCCACGTCTGTATGGACATGGACCCTTTTTGGAGACGCTCAACGTCACAGTGGACGGAGGAAAAATTTATGTGGCTCTGCAACATCACTCAGACCAATGATGGCGGCCATTTTAACCAACTCCAGACCTGTATGGGTCGAAGAGAAAATTTTCCAAGGCTTCTGCTACATCACGAACCCCCAAATGATGGCAGCTGTACTCATTTTTACGGTTTCGAGTCATTCAGGCATACTTTCACGACGCGTTTCGAGCTTTCCCAAGGCTCCTCATCAGGTGAATTTAGAATGACAACTCTCTCAAATCCCTCTCGGCTTCCTCGTGCTCGAGGGCGTGGTCACACTTGATTTTATAGTGGACTTCAGAGGGCGGGCGCCCCTCCCACTTTGACTAAAATACCTTTCAGCACTAAATGGTGCTTCATAAATCGTTTTTTGACTATCAATAAATTTATTTATCATTTTAATATTTAATAATTATACACATACCCCCCCAGACATCTCAAGGAACATCCAGATAACATGCACGAGGTCCAGAGTTACGAGGCACGGGCTTGGTTAGGTGAAGAGAAAATCCATAAACTGTCCGAAGACACTTCAGGCTGTGCACTGGCCTTCGCTTCAACTGGCCGCTCCCCACACAAGCACCGAAATGCCCCAAGAAACCCCGAGAGAGACGCATACAATTATAAAACATTAAAAGAGGGCTAAAACGCCGTGGGCTAGATCCAAAAGGGCTACATTGCCGTGGTTTATGCCAACAAGGGCTTAATTTGAACAAAAAACGAATGGTAGGTGTTAGCTAAGAGTGGTGAGGGGCATAAATCCCACGTCTGTATGGACATGGACCCTTTTTGGAGACGCTCAACGTCACAGTGGACGGAGGAAAAATTTATGTGGCTCTGCAACATCACTCAGACCAATGATGGCGGCCATTTTAACCAACTCCAGACCTGTATGGGTCGAAGAGAAAATTTTCCAAGGCTTCTGCTACATCACGAACCCCCAAATGATGGCAGCTGTACTCATTTTTACGGTTTCGAGTCATTCAGGCATACTTTCACGACGCGTTTCGAGCTTTCCCAAGGCTCCTCATCAGGTGAATTTAGAATGACAACTCTCTCAAATCCCTCTCGGCTTCCTCGTGCTCGAGGGCGTGGTCACACTTGATTTTATAGTGGACTTCAGAGGGCGGGCGCCCCTCCCACTTTGACTAAAATACCTTTCAGCACTAAATGGTGCTTCATAAATCGTTTTTTGACTATCAATAAATTTATTTATCATTTTAATATTTAATAATTATACACATACCCCCCCAGACATCTCAAGGAACATCCAGATAACATGCACGAGGTCCAGAGTTACGAGGCACGGGCTTGGTTAGGTGAAGAGAAAATCCATAAACTGTCCGAAGACACTTCAGGCTGTGCACTGGCCTTCGCTTCAACTGGCCGCTCCCCACACAAGCACCGAAATGCCCCAAGAAACCCCGAGAGAGACGCATACAATTATAAAACATTAAAAGAGGGCTAAAACGCCGTGGGCTAGATCCAAAAGGGCTACATTGCCGTGGTTTATGCCAACAAGGGCTTAATTTGAACAAAAAACGAATGGTAGGTGTTAGCTAAGAGTGGTGAGGGGCATAAATCCCACGTCTGTATGGACATGGACCCTTTTTGGAGACGCTCAACGTCACAGTGGACGGAGGAAAAATTTATGTGGCTCTGCAACATCACTCAGACCAATGATGGCGGCCATTTTAACCAACTCCAGACCTGTATGGGTCGAAGAGAAAATTTTCCAAGGCTTCTGCTACATCACGAACCCCCAAATGATGGCAGCTGTACTCATTTTTACGGTTTCGAGTCATTCAGGCATACTTTCACGACGCGTTTCGAGCTTTCCCAAGGCTCCTCATCAGGTGAATTTAGAATGACAACTCTCTCAAATCCCTCTCGGCTTCCTCGTGCTCGAGGGCGTGGTCACACTTGATTTTATAGTGGACTTCAGAGGGCGGGCGCCCCTCCCACTTTGACTAAAATACCTTTCAGCACTAAATGGTGCTTCATAAATCGTTTTTTGACTATCAATAAATTTATTTATCATTTTAATATTTAATAATTATACACATACCCCCCCAGACATCTCAAGGAACATCCAGATAACATGCACGAGGTCCAGAGTTACGAGGCACGGGCTTGGTTAGGTGAAGAGAAAATCCATAAACTGTCCGAAGACACTTCAGGCTGTGCACTGGCCTTCGCTTCAACTGGCCGCTCCCCACACAAGCACCGAAATGCCCCAAGAAACCCCGAGAGAGACGCATACAATTATAAAACATTAAAAGAGGGCTAAAACGCCGTGGGCTAGATCCAAAAGGGCTACATTGCCGTGGTTTATGCCAACAAGGGCTTAATTTGAACAAAAAACGAATGGTAGGTGTTAGCTAAGAGTGGTGAGGGGCATAAATCCCACGTCTGTATGGACATGGACCCTTTTTGGAGACGCTCAACGTCACAGTGGACGGAGGAAAAATTTATGTGGCTCTGCAACATCACTCAGACCAATGATGGCGGCCATTTTAACCAACTCCAGACCTGTATGGGTCGAAGAGAAAATTTTCCAAGGCTTCTGCTACATCACGAACCCCCAAATGATGGCAGCTGTACTCATTTTTACGGTTTCGAGTCATTCAGGCATACTTTCACGACGCGTTTCGAGCTTTCCCAAGGCTCCTCATCAGGTGAATTTAGAATGACAACTCTCTCAAATCCCTCTCGGCTTCCTCGTGCTCGAGGGCGTGGTCACACTTGATTTTATAGTGGACTTCAGAGGGCGGGCGCCCCTCCCACTTTGACTAAAATACCTTTCAGCACTAAATGGTGCTTCATAAATCGTTTTTTGACTATCAATAAATTTATTTATCATTTTAATATTTAATAATTATACACATACCCCCCCAGACATCTCAAGGAACATCCAGATAACATGCACGAGGTCCAGAGTTACGAGGCACGGGCTTGGTTAGGTGAAGAGAAAATCCATAAACTGTCCGAAGACACTTCAGGCTGTGCACTGGCCTTCGCTTCAACTGGCCGCTCCCCACACAAGCACCGAAATGCCCCAAGAAACCCCGAGAGAGACGCATACAATTATAAAACATTAAAAGAGGGCTAAAACGCCGTGGGCTAGATCCAAAAGGGCTACATTGCCGTGGTTTATGCCAACAAGGGCTTAATTTGAACAAAAAACGAATGGTAGGTGTTAGCTAAGAGTGGTGAGGGGCATAAATCCCACGTCTGTATGGACATGGACCCTTTTTGGAGACGCTCAACGTCACAGTGGACGGAGGAAAAATTTATGTGGCTCTGCAACATCACTCAGACCAATGATGGCGGCCATTTTAACCAACTCCAGACCTGTATGGGTCGAAGAGAAAATTTTCCAAGGCTTCTGCTACATCACGAACCCCCAAATGATGGCAGCTGTACTCATTTTTACGGTTTCGAGTCATTCAGGCATACTTTCACGACGCGTTTCGAGCTTTCCCAAGGCTCCTCATCAGGTGAATTTAGAATGACAACTCTCTCAAATCCCTCTCGGCTTCCTCGTGCTCGAGGGCGTGGTCACACTTGATTTTATAGTGGACTTCAGAGGGCGGGCGCCCCTCCCACTTTGACTAAAATACCTTTCAGCACTAAATGGTGCTTCATAAATCGTTTTTTGACTATCAATAAATTTATTTATCATTTTAATATTTAATAATTATACACATACCCCCCCAGACATCTCAAGGAACATCCAGATAACATGCACGAGGTCCAGAGTTACGAGGCACGGGCTTGGTTAGGTGAAGAGAAAATCCATAAACTGTCCGAAGACACTTCAGGCTGTGCACTGGCCTTCGCTTCAACTGGCCGCTCCCCACACAAGCACCGAAATGCCCCAAGAAACCCCGAGAGAGACGCATACAATTATAAAACATTAAAAGAGGGCTAAAACGCCGTGGGCTAGATCCAAAAGGGCTACATTGCCGTGGTTTATGCCAACAAGGGCTTAATTTGAACAAAAAACGAATGGTAGGTGTTAGCTAAGAGTGGTGAGGGGCATAAATCCCACGTCTGTATGGACATGGACCCTTTTTGGAGACGCTCAACGTCACAGTGGACGGAGGAAAAATTTATGTGGCTCTGCAACATCACTCAGACCAATGATGGCGGCCATTTTAACCAACTCCAGACCTGTATGGGTCGAAGAGAAAATTTTCCAAGGCTTCTGCTACATCACGAACCCCCAAATGATGGCAGCTGTACTCATTTTTACGGTTTCGAGTCATTCAGGCATACTTTCACGACGCGTTTCGAGCTTTCCCAAGGCTCCTCATCAGGTGAATTTAGAATGACAACTCTCTCAAATCCCTCTCGGCTTCCTCGTGCTCGAGGGCGTGGTCACACTTGATTTTATAGTGGACTTCAGAGGGCGGGCGCCCCTCCCACTTTGACTAAAATACCTTTCAGCACTAAATGGTGCTTCATAAATCGTTTTTTGACTATCAATAAATTTATTTATCATTTTAATATTTAATAATTATACACATACCCCCCCAGACATCTCAAGGAACATCCAGATAACATGCACGAGGTCCAGAGTTACGAGGCACGGGCTTGGTTAGGTGAAGAGAAAATCCATAAACTGTCCGAAGACACTTCAGGCTGTGCACTGGCCTTCGCTTCAACTGGCCGCTCCCCACACAAGCACCGAAATGCCCCAAGAAACCCCGAGAGAGACGCATACAATTATAAAACATTAAAAGAGGGCTAAAACGCCGTGGGCTAGATCCAAAAGGGCTACATTGCCGTGGTTTATGCCAACAAGGGCTTAATTTGAACAAAAAACGAATGGTAGGTGTTAGCTAAGAGTGGTGAGGGGCATAAATCCCACGTCTGTATGGACATGGACCCTTTTTGGAGACGCTCAACGTCACAGTGGACGGAGGAAAAATTTATGTGGCTCTGCAACATCACTCAGACCAATGATGGCGGCCATTTTAACCAACTCCAGACCTGTATGGGTCGAAGAGAAAATTTTCCAAGGCTTCTGCTACATCACGAACCCCCAAATGATGGCAGCTGTACTCATTTTTACGGTTTCGAGTCATTCAGGCATACTTTCACGACGCGTTTCGAGCTTTCCCAAGGCTCCTCATCAGGTGAATTTAGAATGACAACTCTCTCAAATCCCTCTCGGCTTCCTCGTGCTCGAGGGCGTGGTCACACTTGATTTTATAGTGGACTTCAGAGGGCGGGCGCCCCTCCCACTTTGACTAAAATACCTTTCAGCACTAAATGGTGCTTCATAAATCGTTTTTTGACTATCAATAAATTTATTTATCATTTTAATATTTAATAATTATACACATACCCCCCCAGACATCTCAAGGAACATCCAGATAACATGCACGAGGTCCAGAGTTACGAGGCACGGGCTTGGTTAGGTGAAGAGAAAATCCATAAACTGTCCGAAGACACTTCAGGCTGTGCACTGGCCTTCGCTTCAACTGGCCGCTCCCCACACAAGCACCGAAATGCCCCAAGAAACCCCGAGAGAGACGCATACAATTATAAAACATTAAAAGAGGGCTAAAACGCCGTGGGCTAGATCCAAAAGGGCTACATTGCCGTGGTTTATGCCAACAAGGGCTTAATTTGAACAAAAAACGAATGGTAGGTGTTAGCTAAGAGTGGTGAGGGGCAGGGTTAGGTTAGGGTTAGGGTTAGGTAGGGAGGTAAAAACGACTTTCACCCTCATTAGTAACCACCCTCATTTGCATAAAGGGCATCTGATTGGCCGAATCTTAACTGTCCATATATCTGCAACGGTGTGTTTTATCTGTACGAAACTTGGTTTATATAGTAATTGATGTATGGCTAGTCGACTGGTGGTGGTTTGGTGCGCCTCTAGCGCCACCAGGTGTGTAGACACGGTACTGCACTTTATTTTTTAGATTTGTTTTTTTTTAACAGGGGTCTATTTTATAAATTGCTGTTGTATCTAGGGTTATTTTATATAGGGGTGGTCTATCCTGGTATATTTTGGGTAGGGTCTGTGTAGGTCCCGCCAGTGGTCAGTGTTTTTTGGTTTTGTTTTCTGTTTTTTTGTGCAGGTGGTGGGTAGGTTTAGCTGGTTAGGTGAGGTAGCGTGCCAGGCCTTTGGCCTTTGACCCTGCATCCATGCAGACGCCCTGACGCAAACTGAACTTGAGTTTTCCCCCAGCTGTTCACCTGTCAATGCAAAATGGTTGCATTTGCCGTGCATATCAGCACGAGTGCTGAAACAGCACCAATGCTGACAGGTAAGTGTCTATTTCTATAGATAGATTGATGGATGGAGTGATGGATGGATGGATGGATGGATGGATGGATGGATGGATGGATGGATGGATAGATAGGTACATGAGTTGAAACAACTTTTTGTTAAAAAAAATGTTTTTGTTAAAAAAAATGTTTTTGTTTGAAAAAGTGAATGTTTTTTAGGCCTGTGTTACATTGATGGATGGAGTGATGGAGTGATGGATGGATGGATGGATGGATGGATAGATAGATGAATAGATGAATATATAGATACATGAGTTTAAACCACTTTTTGTTAAAAAAAATATGTTTTTGTTTGAAAAAGTGAATGTTTTTAGGCCTGTGTTATACATGGATGGATGGAGTGATGGATGGATGGATGGATGGATGGATAGATAGATAAATAGATAGATAGATGAATAGATGAATATATAGATACATGAGTTTAAACAACTTTTTGTTAAAAAAAAAAAAGTTTTTGTTTGAAAAAGTGAATGTTTTTAGGCCTGTGTTATACATGGATGGATGGAGTGATGGAGTGATGGAGTGATGGATGGATGGATGGATAGATAGATGGATAGATGGATAGATGGATAGATGGATAGATGAGTTTGATCGACTGTTTGTTCATATTTTTTTATTGTTTTGTGTTAAATATTGAAAGTAGTCTTTGGACTAATGGTTAGTTTGGGTTTAGGGTTAGTTTGGGGCTATGGTTAGGTTAGGGTTAAAATGGCATATAGGTAGGGAGGTAAAAACGACTTTCACCCTCATTAGTAACCACCCTCATTTGCATAAAGGGCATCTGATTGGCCGAATCTTAACTGTCCATATATCTGCAACGGTGTGTTTTATCTGTACGAAACTTGGTTTATATAGTAATTGATGTATGGCTAGTCGACTGGTGGGTTAGGGTTAGGGTTAGGTTAGGGTTAGAGTTAGGGTTAGGTGAAGAGAAAATCCATAAACTGTCCGAAGACACTTCAGGCTGTGCACTGGCCTTCGCTTCAACTGGCCGCTCCCCACACAAGCACCGAAATGCCCCAAGAAACCCCGAGAGAGACGCATACAATTATAAAACATTAAAAGAGGGCTAAAACGCCGTGGGCTAGATCCAAAAGGGCTACATTGCCGTGGTTTATGCCAACAAGGGCTTAATTTGAACAAAAAACGAATGGTAGGTGTTAGCTAAGAGTGGTGAGGGGCATAAATCCCACGTCTGTATGGACATGGACCCTTTTTGGAGACGCTCAACGTCACAGTGGACGGAGGAAAAATTTATGTGGCTCTGCAACATCACTCAGACCAATGATGGCGGCCATTTTAACCAACTCCAGACCTGTATGGGTCGAAGAGAAAATTTTCCAAGGCTTCTGCTACATCACGAACCCCCAAATGATGGCAGCTGTACTCATTTTTACGGTTTCGAGTCATTCAGGCATACTTTCACGACGCGTTTCGAGCTTTCCCAAGGCTCCTCATCAGGTGAATTTAGAATGACAACTCTCTCAAATCCCTCTCGGCTTCCTCGTGCTCGAGGGCGTGGTCACACTTGATTTTATAGTGGACTTCAGAGGGCGGGCGCCCCTCCCACTTTGACTAAAATACCTTTCAGCACTAAATGGTGCTTCATAAATCGTTTTTTGACTATCAATAAATTTATTTATCATTTTAATATTTAATAATTATACACATACCCCCCCAGACATCTCAAGGAACATCCAGATAACATGCACGAGGTCCAGAGTTACGAGGCACGGGCTTGGTTAGGTGAAGAGAAAATCCATAAACTGTCCGAAGACACTTCAGGCTGTGCACTGGCCTTCGCTTCAACTGGCCGCTCCCCACACAAGCACCGAAATGCCCCAAGAAACCCCGAGAGAGACGCATACAATTATAAAACATTAAAAGAGGGCTAAAACGCCGTGGGCTAGATCCAAAAGGGCTACATTGCCGTGGTTTATGCCAACAAGGGCTTAATTTGAACAAAAAACGAATGGTAGGTGTTAGCTAAGAGTGGTGAGGGGCATAAATCCCACGTCTGTATGGACATGGACCCTTTTTGGAGACGCTCAACGTCACAGTGGACGGAGGAAAAATTTATGTGGCTCTGCAACATCACTCAGACCAATGATGGCGGCCATTTTAACCAACTCCAGACCTGTATGGGTCGAAGAGAAAATTTTCCAAGGCTTCTGCTACATCACGAACCCCCAAATGATGGCAGCTGTACTCATTTTTACGGTTTCGAGTCATTCAGGCATACTTTCACGACGCGTTTCGAGCTTTCCCAAGGCTCCTCATCAGGTGAATTTAGAATGACAACTCTCTCAAATCCCTCTCGGCTTCCTCGTGCTCGAGGGCGTGGTCACACTTGATTTTATAGTGGACTTCAGAGGGCGGGCGCCCCTCCCACTTTGACTAAAATACCTTTCAGCACTAAATGGTGCTTCATAAATCGTTTTTTGACTATCAATAAATTTATTTATCATTTTAATATTTAATAATTATACACATACCCCCCCAGACATCTCAAGGAACATCCAGATAACATGCACGAGGTCCAGAGTTACGAGGCACGGGCTTGGTTAGGTGAAGAGAAAATCCATAAACTGTCCGAAGACACTTCAGGCTGTGCACTGGCCTTCGCTTCAACTGGCCGCTCCCCACACAAGCACCGAAATGCCCCAAGAAACCCCGAGAGAGACGCATACAATTATAAAACATTAAAAGAGGGCTAAAACGCCGTGGGCTAGATCCAAAAGGGCTACATTGCCGTGGTTTATGCCAACAAGGGCTTAATTTGAACAAAAAACGAATGGTAGGTGTTAGCTAAGAGTGGTGAGGGGCATAAATCCCACGTCTGTATGGACATGGACCCTTTTTGGAGACGCTCAACGTCACAGTGGACGGAGGAAAAATTTATGTGGCTCTGCAACATCACTCAGACCAATGATGGCGGCCATTTTAACCAACTCCAGACCTGTATGGGTCGAAGAGAAAATTTTCCAAGGCTTCTGCTACATCACGAACCCCCAAATGATGGCAGCTGTACTCATTTTTACGGTTTCGAGTCATTCAGGCATACTTTCACGACGCGTTTCGAGCTTTCCCAAGGCTCCTCATCAGGTGAATTTAGAATGACAACTCTCTCAAATCCCTCTCGGCTTCCTCGTGCTCGAGGGCGTGGTCACACTTGATTTTATAGTGGACTTCAGAGGGCGGGCGCCCCTCCCACTTTGACTAAAATACCTTTCAGCACTAAATGGTGCTTCATAAATCGTTTTTTGACTATCAATAAATTTATTTATCATTTTAATATTTAATAATTATACACATACCCCCCCAGACATCTCAAGGAACATCCAGATAACATGCACGAGGTCCAGAGTTACGAGGCACGGGCTTGGTTAGGTGAAGAGAAAATCCATAAACTGTCCGAAGACACTTCAGGCTGTGCACTGGCCTTCGCTTCAACTGGCCGCTCCCCACACAAGCACCGAAATGCCCCAAGAAACCCCGAGAGAGACGCATACAATTATAAAACATTAAAAGAGGGCTAAAACGCCGTGGGCTAGATCCAAAAGGGCTACATTGCCGTGGTTTATGCCAACAAGGGCTTAATTTGAACAAAAAACGAATGGTAGGTGTTAGCTAAGAGTGGTGAGGGGCATAAATCCCACGTCTGTATGGACATGGACCCTTTTTGGAGACGCTCAACGTCACAGTGGACGGAGGAAAAATTTATGTGGCTCTGCAACATCACTCAGACCAATGATGGCGGCCATTTTAACCAACTCCAGACCTGTATGGGTCGAAGAGAAAATTTTCCAAGGCTTCTGCTACATCACGAACCCCCAAATGATGGCAGCTGTACTCATTTTTACGGTTTCGAGTCATTCAGGCATACTTTCACGACGCGTTTCGAGCTTTCCCAAGGCTCCTCATCAGGTGAATTTAGAATGACAACTCTCTCAAATCCCTCTCGGCTTCCTCGTGCTCGAGGGCGTGGTCACACTTGATTTTATAGTGGACTTCAGAGGGCGGGCGCCCCTCCCACTTTGACTAAAATACCTTTCAGCACTAAATGGTGCTTCATAAATCGTTTTTTGACTATCAATAAATTTATTTATCATTTTAATATTTAATAATTATACACATACCCCCCCAGACATCTCAAGGAACATCCAGATAACATGCACGAGGTCCAGAGTTACGAGGCACGGGCTTGGTTAGGTGAAGAGAAAATCCATAAACTGTCCGAAGACACTTCAGGCTGTGCACTGGCCTTCGCTTCAACTGGCCGCTCCCCACACAAGCACCGAAATGCCCCAAGAAACCCCGAGAGAGACGCATACAATTATAAAACATTAAAAGAGGGCTAAAACGCCGTGGGCTAGATCCAAAAGGGCTACATTGCCGTGGTTTATGCCAACAAGGGCTTAATTTGAACAAAAAACGAATGGTAGGTGTTAGCTAAGAGTGGTGAGGGGCATAAATCCCACGTCTGTATGGACATGGACCCTTTTTGGAGACGCTCAACGTCACAGTGGACGGAGGAAAAATTTATGTGGCTCTGCAACATCACTCAGACCAATGATGGCGGCCATTTTAACCAACTCCAGACCTGTATGGGTCGAAGAGAAAATTTTCCAAGGCTTCTGCTACATCACGAACCCCCAAATGATGGCAGCTGTACTCATTTTTACGGTTTCGAGTCATTCAGGCATACTTTCACGACGCGTTTCGAGCTTTCCCAAGGCTCCTCATCAGGTGAATTTAGAATGACAACTCTCTCAAATCCCTCTCGGCTTCCTCGTGCTCGAGGGCGTGGTCACACTTGATTTTATAGTGGACTTCAGAGGGCGGGCGCCCCTCCCACTTTGACTAAAATACCTTTCAGCACTAAATGGTGCTTCATAAATCGTTTTTTGACTATCAATAAATTTATTTATCATTTTAATATTTAATAATTATACACATACCCCCCCAGACATCTCAAGGAACATCCAGATAACATGCACGAGGTCCAGAGTTACGAGGCACGGGCTTGGTTAGGTGAAGAGAAAATCCATAAACTGTCCGAAGACACTTCAGGCTGTGCACTGGCCTTCGCTTCAACTGGCCGCTCCCCACACAAGCACCGAAATGCCCCAAGAAACCCCGAGAGAGACGCATACAATTATAAAACATTAAAAGAGGGCTAAAACGCCGTGGGCTAGATCCAAAAGGGCTACATTGCCGTGGTTTATGCCAACAAGGGCTTAATTTGAACAAAAAACGAATGGTAGGTGTTAGCTAAGAGTGGTGAGGGGCATAAATCCCACGTCTGTATGGACATGGACCCTTTTTGGAGACGCTCAACGTCACAGTGGACGGAGGAAAAATTTATGTGGCTCTGCAACATCACTCAGACCAATGATGGCGGCCATTTTAACCAACTCCAGACCTGTATGGGTCGAAGAGAAAATTTTCCAAGGCTTCTGCTACATCACGAACCCCCAAATGATGGCAGCTGTACTCATTTTTACGGTTTCGAGTCATTCAGGCATACTTTCACGACGCGTTTCGAGCTTTCCCAAGGCTCCTCATCAGGTGAATTTAGAATGACAACTCTCTCAAATCCCTCTCGGCTTCCTCGTGCTCGAGGGCGTGGTCACACTTGATTTTATAGTGGACTTCAGAGGGCGGGCGCCCCTCCCACTTTGACTAAAATACCTTTCAGCACTAAATGGTGCTTCATAAATCGTTTTTTGACTATCAATAAATTTATTTATCATTTTAATATTTAATAATTATACACATACCCCCCCAGACATCTCAAGGAACATCCAGATAACATGCACGAGGTCCAGAGTTACGAGGCACGGGCTTGGTTAGGTGAAGAGAAAATCCATAAACTGTCCGAAGACACTTCAGGCTGTGCACTGGCCTTCGCTTCAACTGGCCGCTCCCCACACAAGCACCGAAATGCCCCAAGAAACCCCGAGAGAGACGCATACAATTATAAAACATTAAAAGAGGGCTAAAACGCCGTGGGCTAGATCCAAAAGGGCTACATTGCCGTGGTTTATGCCAACAAGGGCTTAATTTGAACAAAAAACGAATGGTAGGTGTTAGCTAAGAGTGGTGAGGGGCATAAATCCCACGTCTGTATGGACATGGACCCTTTTTGGAGACGCTCAACGTCACAGTGGACGGAGGAAAAATTTATGTGGCTCTGCAACATCACTCAGACCAATGATGGCGGCCATTTTAACCAACTCCAGACCTGTATGGGTCGAAGAGAAAATTTTCCAAGGCTTCTGCTACATCACGAACCCCCAAATGATGGCAGCTGTACTCATTTTTACGGTTTCGAGTCATTCAGGCATACTTTCACGACGCGTTTCGAGCTTTCCCAAGGCTCCTCATCAGGTGAATTTAGAATGACAACTCTCTCAAATCCCTCTCGGCTTCCTCGTGCTCGAGGGCGTGGTCACACTTGATTTTATAGTGGACTTCAGAGGGCGGGCGCCCCTCCCACTTTGACTAAAATACCTTTCAGCACTAAATGGTGCTTCATAAATCGTTTTTTGACTATCAATAAATTTATTTATCATTTTAATATTTAATAATTATACACATACCCCCCCAGACATCTCAAGGAACATCCAGATAACATGCACGAGGTCCAGAGTTACGAGGCACGGGCTTGGTTAGGTGAAGAGAAAATCCATAAACTGTCCGAAGACACTTCAGGCTGTGCACTGGCCTTCGCTTCAACTGGCCGCTCCCCACACAAGCACCGAAATGCCCCAAGAAACCCCGAGAGAGACGCATACAATTATAAAACATTAAAAGAGGGCTAAAACGCCGTGGGCTAGATCCAAAAGGGCTACATTGCCGTGGTTTATGCCAACAAGGGCTTAATTTGAACAAAAAACGAATGGTAGGTGTTAGCTAAGAGTGGTGAGGGGCATAAATCCCACGTCTGTATGGACATGGACCCTTTTTGGAGACGCTCAACGTCACAGTGGACGGAGGAAAAATTTATGTGGCTCTGCAACATCACTCAGACCAATGATGGCGGCCATTTTAACCAACTCCAGACCTGTATGGGTCGAAGAGAAAATTTTCCAAGGCTTCTGCTACATCACGAACCCCCAAATGATGGCAGCTGTACTCATTTTTACGGTTTCGAGTCATTCAGGCATACTTTCACGACGCGTTTCGAGCTTTCCCAAGGCTCCTCATCAGGTGAATTTAGAATGACAACTCTCTCAAATCCCTCTCGGCTTCCTCGTGCTCGAGGGCGTGGTCACACTTGATTTTATAGTGGACTTCAGAGGGCGGGCGCCCCTCCCACTTTGACTAAAATACCTTTCAGCACTAAATGGTGCTTCATAAATCGTTTTTTGACTATCAATAAATTTATTTATCATTTTAATATTTAATAATTATACACATACCCCCCCAGACATCTCAAGGAACATCCAGATAACATGCACGAGGTCCAGAGTTACGAGGCACGGGCTTGGTTAGGTGAAGAGAAAATCCATAAACTGTCCGAAGACACTTCAGGCTGTGCACTGGCCTTCGCTTCAACTGGCCGCTCCCCACACAAGCACCGAAATGCCCCAAGAAACCCCGAGAGAGACGCATACAATTATAAAACATTAAAAGAGGGCTAAAACGCCGTGGGCTAGATCCAAAAGGGCTACATTGCCGTGGTTTATGCCAACAAGGGCTTAATTTGAACAAAAAACGAATGGTAGGTGTTAGCTAAGAGTGGTGAGGGGCATAAATCCCACGTCTGTATGGACATGGACCCTTTTTGGAGACGCTCAACGTCACAGTGGACGGAGGAAAAATTTATGTGGCTCTGCAACATCACTCAGACCAATGATGGCGGCCATTTTAACCAACTCCAGACCTGTATGGGTCGAAGAGAAAATTTTCCAAGGCTTCTGCTACATCACGAACCCCCAAATGATGGCAGCTGTACTCATTTTTACGGTTTCGAGTCATTCAGGCATACTTTCACGACGCGTTTCGAGCTTTCCCAAGGCTCCTCATCAGGTGAATTTAGAATGACAACTCTCTCAAATCCCTCTCGGCTTCCTCGTGCTCGAGGGCGTGGTCACACTTGATTTTATAGTGGACTTCAGAGGGCGGGCGCCCCTCCCACTTTGACTAAAATACCTTTCAGCACTAAATGGTGCTTCATAAATCGTTTTTTGACTATCAATAAATTTATTTATCATTTTAATATTTAATAATTATACACATACCCCCCCAGACATCTCAAGGAACATCCAGATAACATGCACGAGGTCCAGAGTTACGAGGCACGGGCTTGGTTAGGTGAAGAGAAAATCCATAAACTGTCCGAAGACACTTCAGGCTGTGCACTGGCCTTCGCTTCAACTGGCCGCTCCCCACACAAGCACCGAAATGCCCCAAGAAACCCCGAGAGAGACGCATACAATTATAAAACATTAAAAGAGGGCTAAAACGCCGTGGGCTAGATCCAAAAGGGCTACATTGCCGTGGTTTATGCCAACAAGGGCTTAATTTGAACAAAAAACGAATGGTAGGTGTTAGCTAAGAGTGGTGAGGGGCATAAATCCCACGTCTGTATGGACATGGACCCTTTTTGGAGACGCTCAACGTCACAGTGGACGGAGGAAAAATTTATGTGGCTCTGCAACATCACTCAGACCAATGATGGCGGCCATTTTAACCAACTCCAGACCTGTATGGGTCGAAGAGAAAATTTTCCAAGGCTTCTGCTACATCACGAACCCCCAAATGATGGCAGCTGTACTCATTTTTACGGTTTCGAGTCATTCAGGCATACTTTCACGACGCGTTTCGAGCTTTCCCAAGGCTCCTCATCAGGTGAATTTAGAATGACAACTCTCTCAAATCCCTCTCGGCTTCCTCGTGCTCGAGGGCGTGGTCACACTTGATTTTATAGTGGACTTCAGAGGGCGGGCGCCCCTCCCACTTTGACTAAAATACCTTTCAGCACTAAATGGTGCTTCATAAATCGTTTTTTGACTATCAATAAATTTATTTATCATTTTAATATTTAATAATTATACACATACCCCCCCAGACATCTCAAGGAACATCCAGATAACATGCACGAGGTCCAGAGTTACGAGGCACGGGCTTGGTTAGGTGAAGAGAAAATCCATAAACTGTCCGAAGACACTTCAGGCTGTGCACTGGCCTTCGCTTCAACTGGCCGCTCCCCACACAAGCACCGAAATGCCCCAAGAAACCCCGAGAGAGACGCATACAATTATAAAACATTAAAAGAGGGCTAAAACGCCGTGGGCTAGATCCAAAAGGGCTACATTGCCGTGGTTTATGCCAACAAGGGCTTAATTTGAACAAAAAACGAATGGTAGGTGTTAGCTAAGAGTGGTGAGGGGCATAAATCCCACGTCTGTATGGACATGGACCCTTTTTGGAGACGCTCAACGTCACAGTGGACGGAGGAAAAATTTATGTGGCTCTGCAACATCACTCAGACCAATGATGGCGGCCATTTTAACCAACTCCAGACCTGTATGGGTCGAAGAGAAAATTTTCCAAGGCTTCTGCTACATCACGAACCCCCAAATGATGGCAGCTGTACTCATTTTTACGGTTTCGAGTCATTCAGGCATACTTTCACGACGCGTTTCGAGCTTTCCCAAGGCTCCTCATCAGGTGAATTTAGAATGACAACTCTCTCAAATCCCTCTCGGCTTCCTCGTGCTCGAGGGCGTGGTCACACTTGATTTTATAGTGGACTTCAGAGGGCGGGCGCCCCTCCCACTTTGACTAAAATACCTTTCAGCACTAAATGGTGCTTCATAAATCGTTTTTTGACTATCAATAAATTTATTTATCATTTTAATATTTAATAATTATACACATACCCCCCCAGACATCTCAAGGAACATCCAGATAACATGCACGAGGTCCAGAGTTACGAGGCACGGGCTTGGTTAGGTGAAGAGAAAATCCATAAACTGTCCGAAGACACTTCAGGCTGTGCACTGGCCTTCGCTTCAACTGGCCGCTCCCCACACAAGCACCGAAATGCCCCAAGAAACCCCGAGAGAGACGCATACAATTATAAAACATTAAAAGAGGGCTAAAACGCCGTGGGCTAGATCCAAAAGGGCTACATTGCCGTGGTTTATGCCAACAAGGGCTTAATTTGAACAAAAAACGAATGGTAGGTGTTAGCTAAGAGTGGTGAGGGGCATAAATCCCACGTCTGTATGGACATGGACCCTTTTTGGAGACGCTCAACGTCACAGTGGACGGAGGAAAAATTTATGTGGCTCTGCAACATCACTCAGACCAATGATGGCGGCCATTTTAACCAACTCCAGACCTGTATGGGTCGAAGAGAAAATTTTCCAAGGCTTCTGCTACATCACGAACCCCCAAATGATGGCAGCTGTACTCATTTTTACGGTTTCGAGTCATTCAGGCATACTTTCACGACGCGTTTCGAGCTTTCCCAAGGCTCCTCATCAGGTGAATTTAGAATGACAACTCTCTCAAATCCCTCTCGGCTTCCTCGTGCTCGAGGGCGTGGTCACACTTGATTTTATAGTGGACTTCAGAGGGCGGGCGCCCCTCCCACTTTGACTAAAATACCTTTCAGCACTAAATGGTGCTTCATAAATCGTTTTTTGACTATCAATAAATTTATTTATCATTTTAATATTTAATAATTATACACATACCCCCCCAGACATCTCAAGGAACATCCAGATAACATGCACGAGGTCCAGAGTTACGAGGCACGGGCTTGGTTAGGTGAAGAGAAAATCCATAAACTGTCCGAAGACACTTCAGGCTGTGCACTGGCCTTCGCTTCAACTGGCCGCTCCCCACACAAGCACCGAAATGCCCCAAGAAACCCCGAGAGAGACGCATACAATTATAAAACATTAAAAGAGGGCTAAAACGCCGTGGGCTAGATCCAAAAGGGCTACATTGCCGTGGTTTATGCCAACAAGGGCTTAATTTGAACAAAAAACGAATGGTAGGTGTTAGCTAAGAGTGGTGAGGGGCATAAATCCCACGTCTGTATGGACATGGACCCTTTTTGGAGACGCTCAACGTCACAGTGGACGGAGGAAAAATTTATGTGGCTCTGCAACATCACTCAGACCAATGATGGCGGCCATTTTAACCAACTCCAGACCTGTATGGGTCGAAGAGAAAATTTTCCAAGGCTTCTGCTACATCACGAACCCCCAAATGATGGCAGCTGTACTCATTTTTACGGTTTCGAGTCATTCAGGCATACTTTCACGACGCGTTTCGAGCTTTCCCAAGGCTCCTCATCAGGTGAATTTAGAATGACAACTCTCTCAAATCCCTCTCGGCTTCCTCGTGCTCGAGGGCGTGGTCACACTTGATTTTATAGTGGACTTCAGAGGGCGGGCGCCCCTCCCACTTTGACTAAAATACCTTTCAGCACTAAATGGTGCTTCATAAATCGTTTTTTGACTATCAATAAATTTATTTATCATTTTAATATTTAATAATTATACACATACCCCCCCAGACATCTCAAGGAACATCCAGATAACATGCACGAGGTCCAGAGTTACGAGGCACGGGCTTGGTTAGGTGAAGAGAAAATCCATAAACTGTCCGAAGACACTTCAGGCTGTGCACTGGCCTTCGCTTCAACTGGCCGCTCCCCACACAAGCACCGAAATGCCCCAAGAAACCCCGAGAGAGACGCATACAATTATAAAACATTAAAAGAGGGCTAAAACGCCGTGGGCTAGATCCAAAAGGGCTACATTGCCGTGGTTTATGCCAACAAGGGCTTAATTTGAACAAAAAAACGAATGGTAGGTGTTAGCTAAGAGTGGTGAGGGGCATAAATCCCACGTCTGTATGGACATGGACCCTTTTTGGAGACGCTCAACGTCACAGTGGACGGAGGAAAAATTTATGTGGCTCTGCAACATCACTCAGACCAATGATGGCGGCCATTTTAACCAACTCCAGACCTGTATGGGTCGAAGAGAAAATTTTCCAAGGCTTCTGCTACATCACGAACCCCCAAATGATGGCAGCTGTACTCATTTTTACGGTTTCGAGTCATTCAGGCATACTTTCACGACGCGTTTCGAGCTTTCCCAAGGCTCCTCATCAGGTGAATTTAGAATGACAACTCTCTCAAATCCCTCTCGGCTTCCTCGTGCTCGAGGGCGTGGTCACACTTGATTTTATAGTGGACTTCAGAGGGCGGGCGCCCCTCCCACTTTGAACTAAAATACCTTTCAGCACTAAATGGTGCTTCATAAATCGTTTTTTGACTATCAATAAATTTATTTATCATTTTAATATTTAATAATTATACACATACCCCCCCAGACATCTCAAGGAACATCCAGATAACATGCACGAGGTCCAGAGTTACGAGGCACGGGCTTGGTTAGGTGAAGAGAAAATCCATAAACTGTCCGAAGACACTTCAGGCTGTGCACTGGCCTTCGCTTCAACTGGCCGCTCCCCACACAAGCACCGAAATGCCCCAAGAAACCCCGAGAGAGACGCATACAATTATAAAACATTAAAAGAGGGCTAAAACGCCGTGGGCTAGATCCAAAAGGGCTACATTGCCGTGGTTTATGCCAACAAGGGCTTAATTTGAACAAAAAAACGAATGGTAGGTGTTAGCTAAGAGTGGTGAGGGGCATAAATCCCACGTCTGTATGGACATGGACCCTTTTTGGAGACGCTCAACGTCACAGTGGACGGAGGAAAAATTTATGTGGCTCTGCAACATCACTCAGACCAATGATGGCGGCCATTTTAACCAACTCCAGACCTGTATGGGTCGAAGAGAAAATTTTCCAAGGCTTCTGCTACATCACGAACCCCCAAATGATGGCAGCTGTACTCATTTTTACGGTTTCGAGTCATTCAGGCATACTTTCACGACGCGTTTCGAGCTTTCCCAAGGCTCCTCATCAGGTGAATTTAGAATGACAACTCTCTCAAATCCCTCTCGGCTTCCTCGTGCTCGAGGGCGTGGTCACACTTGATTTTATAGTGGACTTCAGAGGGCGGGCGCCCCTCCCACTTTGACTAAAATACCTTTCAGCACTAAATGGTGCTTCATAAATCGTTTTTTGACTATCAATAAATTTATTTATCATTTTAATATTTAATAATTATACACATACCCCCCCAGACATCTCAAGGAACATCCAGATAACATGCACGAGGTCCAGAGTTACGAGGCACGGGCTTGGTTAGGTGAAGAGAAAATCCATAAACTGTCCGAAGACACTTCAGGCTGTGCACTGGCCTTCGCTTCAACTGGCCGCTCCCCACACAAGCACCGAAATGCCCCAAGAAACCCCGAGAGAGACGCATACAATTATAAAACATTAAAAGAGGGCTAAAACGCCGTGGGCTAGATCCAAAAGGGCTACATTGCCGTGGTTTATGCCAACAAGGGCTTAATTTGAACAAAAAACGAATGGTAGGTGTTAGCTAAGAGTGGTGAGGGGCATAAATCCCACGTCTGTATGGACATGGACCCTTTTTGGAGACGCTCAACGTCACAGTGGACGGAGGAAAAATTTATGTGGCTCTGCAACATCACTCAGACCAATGATGGCGGCCATTTTAACCAACTCCAGACCTGTATGGGTCGAAGAGAAAATTTTCCAAGGCTTCTGCTACATCACGAACCCCCAAATGATGGCAGCTGTACTCATTTTTACGGTTTCGAGTCATTCAGGCATACTTTCACGACGCGTTTCGAGCTTTCCCAAGGCTCCTCATCAGGTGAATTTAGAATGACAACTCTCTCAAATCCCTCTCGGCTTCCTCGTGCTCGAGGGCGTGGTCACACTTGATTTTATAGTGGACTTCAGAGGGCGGGCGCCCCTCCCACTTTGACTAAAATACCTTTCAGCACTAAATGGTGCTTCATAAATCGTTTTTTGACTATCAATAAATTTATTTATCATTTTAATATTTAATAATTATACACATACCCCCCCAGACATCTCAAGGAACATCCAGATAACATGCACGAGGTCCAGAGTTACGAGGCACGGGCTTGGTTAGGTGAAGAGAAAATCCATAAACTGTCCGAAGACACTTCAGGCTGTGCACTGGCCTTCGCTTCAACTGGCCGCTCCCCACACAAGCACCGAAATGCCCCAAGAAACCCCGAGAGAGACGCATACAATTATAAAACATTAAAAGAGGGCTAAAACGCCGTGGGCTAGATCCAAAAGGGCTACATTGCCGTGGTTTATGCCAACAAGGGCTTAATTTGAACAAAAAAACGAATGGTAGGTGTTAGCTAAGAGTGGTGAGGGGCATAAATCCCACGTCTGTATGGACATGGACCCTTTTTGGAGACGCTCAACGTCACAGTGGACGGAGGAAAAATTTATGTGGCTCTGCAACATCACTCAGACCAATGATGGCGGCCATTTTAACCAACTCCAGACCTGTATGGGTCGAAGAGAAAATTTTCCAAGGCTTCTGCTACATCACGAACCCCCAAATGATGGCAGCTGTACTCATTTTTACGGTTTCGAGTCATTCAGGCATACTTTCACGACGCGTTTCGAGCTTTCCCAAGGCTCCTCATCAGGTGAATTTAGAATGACAACTCTCTCAAATCCCTCTCGGCTTCCTCGTGCTCGAGGGCGTGGTCACACTTGATTTTATAGTGGACTTCAGAGGGCGGGCGCCCCTCCCACTTTGACTAAAATACCTTTCAGCACTAAATGGTGCTTCATAAATCGTTTTTTGACTATCAATAAATTTATTTATCATTTTAATATTTAATAATTATACACATACCCCCCCAGACATCTCAAGGAACATCCAGATAACATGCACGAGGTCCAGAGTTACGAGGCACGGGCTTGGTTAGGTGAAGAGAAAATCCATAAACTGTCCGAAGACACTTCAGGCTGTGCACTGGCCTTCGCTTCAACTGGCCGCTCCCCACACAAGCACCGAAATGCCCCAAGAAACCCCGAGAGAGACGCATACAATTATAAAACATTAAAAGAGGGCTAAAACGCCGTGGGCTAGATCCAAAAGGGCTACATTGCCGTGGTTTATGCCAACAAGGGCTTAATTTGAACAAAAAACGAATGGTAGGTGTTAGCTAAGAGTGGTGAGGGGCATAAATCCCACGTCTGTATGGACATGGACCCTTTTTGGAGACGCTCAACGTCACAGTGGACGGAGGAAAAATTTATGTGGCTCTGCAACATCACTCAGACCAATGATGGCGGCCATTTTAACCAACTCCAGACCTGTATGGGTCGAAGAGAAAATTTTCCAAGGCTTCTGCTACATCACGAACCCCCAAATGATGGCAGCTGTACTCATTTTTACGGTTTCGAGTCATTCAGGCATACTTTCACGACGCGTTTCGAGCTTTCCCAAGGCTCCTCATCAGGTGAATTTAGAATGACAACTCTCTCAAATCCCTCTCGGCTTCCTCGTGCTCGAGGGCGTGGTCACACTTGATTTTATAGTGGACTTCAGAGGGCGGGCGCCCCTCCCACTTTGACTAAAATACCTTTCAGCACTAAATGGTGCTTCATAAATCGTTTTTTGACTATCAATAAATTTATTTATCATTTTAATATTTAATAATTATACACATACCCCCCCAGACATCTCAAGGAACATCCAGATAACATGCACGAGGTCCAGAGTTACGAGGCACGGGCTTGGTTAGGTGAAGAGAAAATCCATAAACTGTCCGAAGACACTTCAGGCTGTGCACTGGCCTTCGCTTCAACTGGCCGCTCCCCACACAAGCACCGAAATGCCCCAAGAAACCCCGAGAGAGACGCATACAATTATAAAACATTAAAAGAGGGCTAAAACGCCGTGGGCTAGATCCAAAAGGGCTACATTGCCGTGGTTTATGCCAACAAGGGCTTAATTTGAACAAAAAACGAATGGTAGGTGTTAGCTAAGAGTGGTGAGGGGCATAAATCCCACGTCTGTATGGACATGGACCCTTTTTGGAGACGCTCAACGTCACAGTGGACGGAGGAAAAATTTATGTGGCTCTGCAACATCACTCAGACCAATGATGGCGGCCATTTTAACCAACTCCAGACCTGTATGGGTCGAAGAGAAAATTTTCCAAGGCTTCTGCTACATCACGAACCCCCAAATGATGGCAGCTGTACTCATTTTTACGGTTTCGAGTCATTCAGGCATACTTTCACGACGCGTTTCGAGCTTTCCCAAGGCTCCTCATCAGGTGAATTTAGAATGACAACTCTCTCAAATCCCTCTCGGCTTCCTCGTGCTCGAGGGCGTGGTCACACTTGATTTTATAGTGGACTTCAGAGGGCGGGCGCCCCTCCCACTTTGACTAAAATACCTTTCAGCACTAAATGGTGCTTCATAAATCGTTTTTTGACTATCAATAAATTTATTTATCATTTTAATATTTAATAATTATACACATACCCCCCCAGACATCTCAAGGAACATCCAGATAACATGCACGAGGTCCAGAGTTACGAGGCACGGGCTTGGTTAGGTGAAGAGAAAATCCATAAACTGTCCGAAGACACTTCAGGCTGTGCACTGGCCTTCGCTTCAACTGGCCGCTCCCCACACAAGCACCGAAATGCCCCAAGAAACCCCGAGAGAGACGCATACAATTATAAAACATTAAAAGAGGGCTAAAACGCCGTGGGCTAGATCCAAAAGGGCTACATTGCCGTGGTTTATGCCAACAAGGGCTTAATTTGAACAAAAAACGAATGGTAGGTGTTAGCTAAGAGTGGTGAGGGGCATAAATCCCACGTCTGTATGGACATGGACCCTTTTTGGAGACGCTCAACGTCACAGTGGACGGAGGAAAAATTTATGTGGCTCTGCAACATCACTCAGACCAATGATGGCGGCCATTTTAACCAACTCCAGACCTGTATGGGTCGAAGAGAAAATTTTCCAAGGCTTCTGCTACATCACGAACCCCCAAATGATGGCAGCTGTACTCATTTTTACGGTTTCGAGTCATTCAGGCATACTTTCACGACGCGTTTCGAGCTTTCCCAAGGCTCCTCATCAGGTGAATTTAGAATGACAACTCTCTCAAATCCCTCTCGGCTTCCTCGTGCTCGAGGGCGTGGTCACACTTGATTTTATAGTGGACTTCAGAGGGCGGGCGCCCCTCCCACTTTGACTAAAATACCTTTCAGCACTAAATGGTGCTTCATAAATCGTTTTTTGACTATCAATAAATTTATTTATCATTTTAATATTTAATAATTATACACATACCCCCCCAGACATCTCAAGGAACATCCAGATAACATGCACGAGGTCCAGAGTTACGAGGCACGGGCTTGGTTAGGTGAAGAGAAAATCCATAAACTGTCCGAAGACACTTCAGGCTGTGCACTGGCCTTCGCTTCAACTGGCCGCTCCCCACACAAGCACCGAAATGCCCCAAGAAACCCCGAGAGAGACGCATACAATTATAAAACATTAAAAGAGGGCTAAAACGCCGTGGGCTAGATCCAAAAGGGCTACATTGCCGTGGTTTATGCCAACAAGGGCTTAATTTGAACAAAAAACGAATGGTAGGTGTTAGCTAAGAGTGGTGAGGGCATAAATCCCACGTCTGTATGGACATGGACCCTTTTTGGAGACGCTCAACGTCACAGTGGACGGAGGAAAATTTATGTGGCTCTGCAACATCACTCAGACCAATGATGGCGGCCATTTTAACCAACTCCAGACCTGTATGGGTCGAAGAGAAAATTTTCCAAGGCTTCTGCTACATCACGAACCCCCAAATGATGGCAGCTGTACTCATTTTTACGGTTTCGAGTCATTCAGGCATACTTTCACGACGCGTTTCGAGCTTTCCCAAGGCTCCTCATCAGGTGAATTTAGAATGACAACTCTCTCAAATCCCTCTCGGCTTCCTCGTGCTCGAGGGCGTGGTCACACTTGATTTTATAGTGGACTTCAGAGGGCGGGCGCCCCTCCCACTTTGACTAAAATACCTTTCAGCACTAAATGGTGCTTCATAAATCGTTTTTTGACTATCAATAAATTTATTTATCATTTTAATATTTAATAATTATACACATACCCCCCCAGACATCTCAAGGAACATCCAGATAACATGCACGAGGTCCAGAGTTACGAGGCACGGGCTTGGTTAGGTGAAGAGAAAATCCATAAACTGTCCGAAGACACTTCAGGCTGTGCACTGGCCTTCGCTTCAACTGGCCGCTCCCCACACAAGCACCGAAATGCCCCAAGAAACCCCGAGAGAGACGCATACAATTATAAAACATTAAAAGAGGGCTAAAACGCCGTGGGCTAGATCCAAAAGGGCTACATTGCCGTGGTTTATGCCAACAAGGGCTTAATTTGAACAAAAAACGAATGGTAGGTGTTAGCTAAGAGTGGTGAGGGGCATAAATCCCACGTCTGTATGGACATGGACCCTTTTTGGAGACGCTCAACGTCACAGTGGACGGAGGAAAAATTTATGTGGCTCTGCAACATCACTCAGACCAATGATGGCGGCCATTTTAACCAACTCCAGACCTGTATGGGTCGAAGAGAAAATTTTCCAAGGCTTCTGCTACATCACGAACCCCCAAATGATGGCAGCTGTACTCATTTTTACGGTTTCGAGTCATTCAGGCATACTTTCACGACGCGTTTCGAGCTTTCCCAAGGCTCCTCATCAGGTGAATTTAGAATGACAACTCTCTCAAATCCCTCTCGGCTTCCTCGTGCTCGAGGGCGTGGTCACACTTGATTTATAGTGGACTTCAGAGGGCGGGCGCCCCTCCCACTTTGACTAAAATACCTTTCAGCACTAAATGGTGCTTCATAAATCGTTTTTTGACTATCAATAAATTTATTTATCATTTTAATATTTAATAATTATACACATACCCCCCCAGACATCTCAAGGAACATCCAGATAACATGCACGAGGTCCAGAGTTACGAGGCACGGGCTTGGTTAGGTGAAGAGAAAATCCATAAACTGTCCGAAGACACTTCAGGCTGTGCACTGGCCTTCGCTTCAACTGGCCGCTCCCCACACAAGCACCGAAATGCCCCAAGAAACCCCGAGAGAGACGCATACAATTATAAAACATTAAAAGAGGGCTAAAACGCCGTGGGCTAGATCCAAAAGGGCTACATTGCCGTGGTTTATGCCAACAAGGGCTTAATTTGA
>NW_028118191.1:0-37181 GCF_965113295.1 Leuciscus leuciscus
GTACAATCATTTTAAGAGTGCTGAAGGACAAAACTGCAGTGAAGTGATAGCAAAAAACAATGTCACTCTGCATATATTACAATATTTCTCTGTAACCACACTAACAAATGTTAGATGAGGATGTAGACGTAATATAAGTACTGTTTTTTATTATTCATAGTCTTTTGAAGAAACATCCTTTAAATGTATAGTCAGTATTTCCTCATATTCATCAAATGTATCCATTTAAATATATTCCACATTTCACTGACTGAAATGGCATACAACTTTAGCTTACAAAAATAACATTTTAGCTGAGCAAAATGACAAACTGTATGGCAAACTGTTCCAGAGAAAAGGAACCAAATGTTCCAAAATTTTTAGAAATGCATAAATAATGTTTATTGTAGATGAAATCTAAAAAACATAGAGTGAACATCATCAGTCATTTTATTGACGTGATTAATTCTGGATACAAAGTAGGTCAAAGGTTGCGAGATGAGCCGCTAAGATTGATATTAAGATGACTGGGATTTTGTGGATGCAAATAAGGGAGAATTATTGAGCATCTGTTCAGTGGCCCAGCTTAAGTCGCAGCCATGTTCTCTTATGACTCTCATGGAAATTGTGGTCTTTTAATGGTCTTAGAACATAGAACACATTTTTGCTGTTAAAAACGTGAGACACAGGTCAGTGTAACAGAAAAAAGCACAAGGTCTAGAAATTCATTTTTTTTAAAAAACATTTTTGCACTTATTTTAACTTGAGCACCATGCTTTTAGAATGGCGTGTCATGCGTGAGACACTCCAACGTCCGTCTAGCGCGTTTACAAAAGTGGAATGGAAAAACACGTTCAGTGTGACAACAGCCCCTTAACCATTTTAATCACAAATCCCTGGTCAGGAAATTAGCAAAAATTGCACAAATACTGTAGATAAAGTAACTTAGCATGGAATAGCCTTCCCCTACTTGCAGACAGTTTTTTACAGGAAGAAGAGCCATTGTTCCACTCAATGTTAATAGTTTCAAATAGTTCATGAGTAGCTGAAAAATGTCTTCCAGTTCATTTGAGCTTAATGTGACTCTGACCAGGCCAAAACATGAGCCTGATGGACTTGTTCTCAAGCCACTTCTTGGTTGTCTTTGCAAATTTGGGCAGGAGCGTTGACAGGACAAAAACAACATCTGATCATTACTCTTTAGATAACAACTTTTCATTTGTGAGAAGCAAGCCATTCTGCAATACTCTCATGTATTAAAAAGGCTCCCCACACAAGGACACTCTTCCTCCGTGCTTCACTGGTAGACATGCATTTATTATTATATCTCTCGCCAGATTTTCGAAGACACTGTTCTGGAGCATCTCCATGAACTTGTGTTTCATTGTGATTCATCACTCCGCACATAACTTCCCTTATGGGTCCCAATGGATTAAAGTAGTGCATTTGCTTACATTTAGCTAATATCCTGACCAATAATTTGTGGTTAAGACAATAAAAACTTAGTGTTGAGCAATTTTGGTCTTGGCCCATTTATTTAGCTCAAGACTGTATAGAGATCCATCATGCTATGGGTGGATCCATCATCTATTCTCCATTCTACAGAAACCAACAGAAACATGATAGAAAAATCACTCAAAGATCTATTTTCAGAGGAAAAAATGTAGGAGAGAGAAAGAGGGAAGGGCAGAATGCTTGCATAAAGAGTGAAGCGATGAATGCCTATATCCAGAGCGAATATGTGTTTATAAAATTTTCATTAAATCCAAAAGTGCCTTCATCTGACCTAGAATGCACTAGAGCTGCTATATCAGACACCCCCCCCTCCCTCCCTCCCTCCCTCCCTCCCTCCCTCTCTCTCTCCCTCTCTCTCTCCCTCTCTCTCTCTCTCTCTCTCTCTCCCTCCCTGTTTCAAAAGGTTCTGGTGTGAGAGGTCACGCAGGGGTCAAGGGACAAGTGATAAAATAACCCTTAGCAGGATATGAAACTCTCTCTCTCTCTATCTCTCATTTATCTGGTCTTATAGTCTGTCTAATCTGGTATTTAGCTGGTTGGTAAGCTGTCCAAGTGCCCCGAAACACTCTAGAACCATCAAAATATCAGTTTTTCTTTAACATGCATCACTTGCACAATATCAGTAAATCAGTCTTGTGGTGAAACACTGCCATCGATACAGATAATGAACATGCCTATTGGCGAGAAAAACAATGCAGTGTTATGTCGTTGTGTAGTCATGTCTCTCCGATTAAACACTTGTCTTGAGGTTCTCTCATTGTCATGTTATTGTGAAAAACTCGGTTTAGAACAAGCTTTCTAATTAAGCCATAATTAGTTCGAATGATCAATTGTTCAGTCTTTGTGGCTCAGCTGACCAAGTTGAAAACAGGAAAGCCCTGCTAAAACTGTCTGCAGAGGACAGTGTATTCCCCGTGGGAACACATTAAAGTCAGGAATGAGATGACATTATGTCCTGTGGTCAGCAGGAAGCCTTAAGCAAAGGCTTTAATCCTTCGGGTGCGATTCTCAAAGTGGCATTGGAAGAAAATAGGAGGATATCAGATACCGTGCATGGCATCGACCAGAGCAGAGCAGATGTGACGATCTATTACAGCTGACCATCAATAGCGCGTACACAAAGACACGGCTTTCTTAGACCTTGTTGGAGACCTTTCTCCTGTACAGCTTTTGATTTATTGTTTTTTTTGTTCTCTCGTTGATCATTTCATTTACTGTCGGATGCAAATATCAACAAAGCCCCCTGCAGGGACTCAGATCCTGAGGCTGATTACAGCTTGTCAACCACTGCTGTGACGACAAGCACAAACAAGATTTTTACATGTTCGGAAGAAAATGTAAGTAGTTTGTGCATGTAAAACTCATCGGTATGAAGACAGTGTTGTGAATGGTTGCAAAGGGTGTTCTGGGTGGTTGCTTTCTTGTCCGATCAAAAGAACCATCCACCAAAACTCCTCCTTCAGTGTAAAACTGTGTCTTAACCAGGAGAAATATAAGAAGGTTCACTAGGGCTGCACAACTAATCACAATAAAACCAAAATTTCAATACGGCTTAATGCAACTATCAAATCATAAAGGCTGCAATTTTGGTAATTAAATATATGTGCTTCGTGTTTCAGGTAAAGCAAGGCACTGTGTTCATTTGCACGTGTGCAGCTCATGATCCAAAGTTTTCAGTGTCTACAAGTCATGCAACCTTAAGGTTCTCGATTACAATCACAGCCAATCAGCACATATTGGATGCCCCTGTAGTCAATAATTGTATACCTTAAAACTCATCTTTGATCACCAAAATTATATATTTGAAAAAAAATTCAGTGGAAAAAAAATCATGCATTAAAAATAAAATAGCTTGAATGTAACTCTACAACCTTGCCTCATTTAGTATACGCGGTTCTAAGAATATGCAAATTAGCCCCACCTCCACTCACTCACACCAGCTCAGAGATCCACTCGTTGACGATCACATGTTGACCTGATTGGTTACAAGGTAGTTTGTGACGTCAGAAATACCATCGATTTCAAACCGCGATTTTGAGACTGTCTTTGGTTCCCTGCAGTTTTAAGGAGAAAATACTCAGCAATGGTGTTGACTTATGAATTTGCACATGGTTTGTCTTGAAGCATATTAAAAAACACCACATAGACATATAAACAACATTAAAAGCTTGATTTACACCACAGGGGGACTTTAATATACTATTATGTGAAGCTGGACTTTTTTTTTTTTTTGCATGTTTTATTATTTACCAGGTTAAAACTATAAACCTGCACTAAGCACTGAACAATCAGCCTGATTTGAGGTGTAATTTGTGTTGATTACTAACAGTGCTGGATGAGATACACAGTATTCAACAATTTAAACAAACGTCTAACTCTAAATAGTATTATGATAATTATTATTAATATTAACAATCAGCATTATTGCATATCATTAGTAATATTGAAACTTGCCTTAGCATGCACTACTAAAAACCTGAATACACAAAAACAAGAGAACAAATATGGATGTTTGTAAAGATAGTCAATGTTTAGGCAAGGGAAAGAACTGACAACAAGGGGAGTTTAAGGTTGACAAATATGCCTGAAATTTACCAAGAGAGGAGAGAGAGACAGGTGGTGTTTATCTAGCGATATGCCATGATGCCAGCAAAGTTGTTAAAAAAAAACCTGTCGAGAGGAATTGAAATAGAGATATTATAAATGCAAACACAAAGCAAATAATGTTGACCCCAGTGCTCCCGACGGACCGGCTCAGACACAATGTGCCATACAGACAGATCCCGTCTCCGTTATGATTACACACTTTATTTCACCGCTATCGATCAACATGAAGTCACATGCTTATCTTGTGTGCAGCTCTATCAGCGCTGTCATCTTTAAGGGCTATTTTAAGACCTCTATATATCTCAATCGCGCCCGATTCTCGCGGTATGGCTGGATCCGCTGATAAGGATGTACGACAGTATGCGACAGACCGTTTGGCTTTATTTATGTTCAGACAGGGTCAAGAATTTATCGACACCTACATCGTGCATCATGGCGTCCTGTCACATTTCAGCTCATCAGCCGATCAATCGGATGTTTAATGCCACAGCAATTAGCAGCTGACATGACGGTGACCTTTCACATGCTAATAAACACTGATGAATACAGTGTTTGACTAATAGGACACTGACAGGCCGCCATGAGCACGCATGAATGAGCAGGAAGAAGGAAGCTGGGACACTGTAAACTTCGCCAGAGGGGACAGTGCAAGAGTGAAGCAAACAAGGAGACTAGGACACTTCCTCAGAGAAGAAACTTGTATGTACTAGGCATCATGGGCATAAATCTATATAGTTCACACTGATAACAAGACTGAAAACACCTGAGTCACTCTCAAAGTACAGAGCCAATGACGTCAAGTGATCTTAACCGAATACAGGGTGAATCACTTGGGACGGGAGATGCTGCTTATTTTCCTTTCGATCCGACCGCTACCAAGTCTTAGAGAGGCTAATTTAGCAGATATTGATACCATTATCAATATCTAAATGGAAAGTTTATCCTGGAAATTAAATGGGTAATTACATCCACAGGGAAACATTATGAATAAATGGGGAATGGTGGTGAAAAAATAATAGCACTGGCAGATGCTAGCAGAAGTTGCTTTTGTGCATAAAAGGTCTTAACTTGACTACAGCGAACACAAGCTCAGAGTTTGCCAGGCATGGAATAAATAAGTAAATAATATATGAGATAAAGTAAATGTCGAAATAATCACTTTGTCTGCAGTTTCATTCTGCAGCACGACCATTTTAAGTTTCACCAGGTATTGTGTGTTTGTCCTCTAGTATTATCAACCGGATTTTTTTGGAAGAATCTGTGGAACAGAAAACAATCCCCCCAGTGGGGGAAAAACCTCCATTAGATCGAATTTGCTTATTTTATCTCCAAAGTTATGGAGTGCAAAATAAATAAATAATAACACAACAGCTTGCCATGTTTAGCTTTATAAAAATACTCAAATCTTTTGGAAATGTCTTTTTACTTTCCCCCAGGGCAAAAATGCAATACAATAAAATAAAACAGGAAAACATCAATTCCATAACACAACAATTTCTCAAAACTTTTTCTGTATGTAATATGTGTTTTATTTGTTAAACACCGTCAAGCAAATGCACAAGAAGTACCATTAGGGGTGCACTGCAGGGGAAGTAAACTTAATGGTACATATTTGTACATTATCTACCCCTAAAGAGTGCATATTAGTATCTTAAGGTAATAATATTCATCCCCTTTATGGCTAGATTGTGCACAAACCTCTGAGGTTACTACTCCAATCACAAGCTAAAGGCCCCGATATATTCACAGTGAAGTTCTTCTTCATTCTTTGCTTAGGTTTAAAAAAAATGTGGAACACGTAAAACACGATGCCGTCCACACTGCTGAGAGATGAATATGTAAAAATGTGCAGTTATAAATGTGCTGTTTGTTATTCCTCTCAATAACAAAATAAACACACAACAACAAATTACAGTGGTGAGAAAGCAGCAGTAAAGAAAGCATCATCATAGCGATGTGGATGTTTGCACGAGCTCTGCAATTCGGCAGTCCAGTCAAGATTATTTATACAGCACCTTTTTAAAATTAATGATTATTTAACTTCAATTTCTTCTATAAACCGGCTCTCCAGTGTTTTTCCTAGCGGACGTCTAACTCTGACCTTGACAGACTGAACAGAAGAAATTAACCGGAGAAGATTTGAACATCAAAGAAGGTGGAGCCTCAGAGCCACACCTACTTATTACATAATCGCCAGGGACCAATGGTAGTTGACGGTGTTTACCAGCTGGAGCAAACTTTCCCGGAAAGTTCTCTTTGGCAAGCTGTTTCAAACTCCCGAAACGAACAAAACAAACTTCGTTTTGGCCTGATTTTATTTGAAATTATGTCACACCAGTTTGTTCTTGATTTTGTTTTAAGTTGAGGCCTTAAAAGTAGAGTTTCTTTCTGACAGTGCATCATTTCACTGAACACGCACATACAGTATATGCTTTTGTGAGTGTGTGTGTGTGTTTTAACATAAATAGGATAAACACTCTGCCCACAACCACCAGCACTGAGCACAGCACAGTGCAAAATCCCATAAAGTTGGGTTTTAGTGAAAGTCTTGATCTGTAACACACACATACACATACACACTAGGGCGGAAAGAGACAGAAATGTATTGGCCTGGCATATGGAGTCTGGAAACAATCCTATCAGGCTGCTGCCTATCCCGGTTCCCTTTGCGCTTGAATATTAAAAGGGGGCCGTGGGGGCTGTGACAATGTGGATAATGGTAGCAGACATACCTCCCACAGTGCTTCCAGAACAAGCCTTCGGAGGAATATATGGAACTTGGAACCATTACAACAGAGAAAAGGATAAGCGAGATGGAGACAAAGAACAAGACAGCAGGAGAGACAGACAGAGAGGGTTTTTTCATTTTAAAAACTCCTGTTTAATTGTTATTTCCATCATTTATTCCATTAGTTAAATTTCCTGATTTCAAATAATTTCCAATTTTACTTTGTAATAAAATAAAATAAAATCATTTTAAATTAAATTACTTAATTTGCAATTATTAATGAAATTTTAAATGAAAATAAAACCATAATTTTGTCTACATAATTTATTCAGTTTAGTTAAATTTCCTGATTTCAAATAATTTCAAATTTGACTTTGCATTTGGTTAAGATGAAATCATTTTAAATTAAGTTTATCCATTTGCAACTTTTATTTTTTGTTTTAAATGTAAATAAAACCATAATGTTATCTACATAATATGTTCCATTTAGTTAAATGTACTGATATCAAATCATTTCAAATTTTATATTGCATTAGATAACTTGGCATAAAAATAAAAAAAAGTGTAAAAATTTTGCACAAAGACAATTGTAGTATGTTTGTTTATGTGTGTGCATCACCTTTGTTTGTTCTGGCTCATGGTTTGCTGAACACTGTGATGATGAGCTCAACACTTTGTGGATGGCAGGATAGTTGTATAGTTGTAATGAGTGAGCCTCAGGGGAAGTGGCACATCATGCATACGGACAGACGCTGACGTGGCAATGAATCCTTACTTCTGGCCTCTTCATGCCTGACCCAAAAGTGCGACAAAAGACCTGAGCACAGCGCCAACAAACAGATGCGTCAAATCGGTGTGAAAGGCCTGTTTGTGATCGTTTGTGTTGGTTTCGGGCTTAATGTTCTTAAGGCTTGTTCACACCTCGTCCGATACAACAGAACGACATGAACGAATGAAATATTCACAAACAATATTTCACACCAAAATATTGTTTGGTTTCTGAATTAAGGAGAAACATCTGAGACGAATCTGATATTTAAATAAAACCTAAATAGAACCCCATTAATTCTTCTGAGGTATGAAAGAGCAACCTCTGAACAATAACATTTTTCTTTTGGGCAATTAAAAAAAATTGGCCGATTTTAAATAGACAATTTTATAATAATTTATAATAATAATAATTAAAATTAAAATAAAATATTATTTTTAACATTATATAATTGTCAATGTAAAATTCATCAAACAACAAAAAAAGTATAAACTCATTATTATTGACTAGAATTATTAATATAGAATAGAATTTTGTCTATAGAATTTTGATCAAATAAAAAATTATAATAAAACCATTTAAAACTAAATTAATATTTCAATTATAATAAATTATTACTATTAAACAATTGTCTGTGAAATCGATAAAATAAAATAATTGAAAATAAGAAGTAGAGTTTAAACTCAAATTATATTGACAAATAATAACTTGAGTTTAATTAATTATATTACGTGAGAAGAAATATAAAAAAAATTAGGAGAGGAAACATGCATTCTAAAACATTATAAACACACACACCACACAGACACACAAAGTTTTCTCAGCTCACCCCTGCAGGTGTTAAATTGGGACCCCTAGGGTTCTCCATATGTTTAGCATGTATACCTGTAGGACATCTAACACACACTTACACACACTCAGTGATATTTAAAAATATCTTGCCTGTGCCATCCATCTTCATTAGCTGGTGGGGCCGAGAGACGATGCAGACACTCTCAGTCTCAACAGTTAATAACATAAAAAAGCACATCGCGGGCCTAAGGGAGAGTGAACACAAGGAGGAGAAAGTTATTAATACTAGCACACACACACACACACACACACACACACACACACACACACACACACACACACACACACACACACACACACACACACACACACACACACACACACACACACACACACACACACACACACACACACACACACACACACACACACACACACACACACACACACTTAGTATGTACACCCATGCTTGTATGAACACTCCTGCACATTTACACTAACCAACCATAGACACTCAAGAACACACAACAACCTTGAGCATTATGTGTGACCTTCATTCACGCGTAAACTCGACTCTAACATCATTATGTTACGTCTGTCTGTTTTTACAAATATACAGATATTGAGCAAGACACTAGATTGCTCTTAGCAAAGTTAGGAGACAGTTACAGAAATATGTTTAATTAAATTTCATGAATTTTGATTAGCAAGCATATTGCTAATAGCAATGCATTAAATCTCTCTCTCTCTCTCTTTATATATACACACACACACACACACACACACACACACACACACACACACACACACACACACGCACTGTTGGGGAAAGTTACTTCTATAAGTAATGCATTGCAATGTTGTGTTACTCCCTAAAAAGTAACTGTTACTTAGTTACTTTTTTATGAAAAGCAAAGTGTTGCGTCACTTTTTCTCACCTGGGTTGTATGTTTTTTAATAACAAAAAAGGTTAAATTTTTGGTATATTTAAAGTCCCTTTCAGACCAAAAGTGAAATGAATAAGCCTCAGGCTATAGTAAAATGCAGAATCATGTCTGTACAGTAGAGGGTGCAGCTCAAACAAACCTTTCAGCTGTGGGAAGAAAGGAAAACAAAGCATTCATTATTTATTAGAAAAAGTAACTCAGAAATGTTGTTGTAAATTTAAAAGTAATGAGTTACTTTACAAGTTGAGTAAAGTATGAGTTACAACTTGATCAAAGTAATCTGATTACTTTTAATGCGTTACCCCAACACTGTATACATTTATGCATTTGGCAGACGCTTTTATCCAAAGCGACTTACATTGCGTTATCCTATACATTTATACATAGGTATACATGTGTGTGTGTGTGACAGCAAAAAAACAATTAGTGGTGAAGAGTCTTTTCATTATAAAGCTTACTTTTTGGGCCCTATACACCCGGCGCAATACAGCGCCAAGCGCGACGCAAGTTTTGCTAGTTTCAGTCCTACGCAGTTAACATTTTCACGTCCTGTGCCACGTTGTTTAAATAGCAAATGCATTTGCGCCCATTTGTGCACCCATGGGCGTCCTGGTCTGAAAACGAGGTGTGTTCTGGCGCATTGTTGGCGTGTTGCTGATTTGAGGCAACAGAAATAGACTGCGCTGGTCTAAAGTCAATGGCGCAATTTTTTTTTTTTTGTTGAGCGTGTTAGTAATGCGCGCCTATAGGCGGGTGCACAACGCGCGTACACTGCTTATTAAACACACAGGGACGCACAGCAGCACACAAACATGTCAAATATTAAAAATAAAAGGATTACAATGTAAAAGATTATTATTGTGTACATAAAGATATGGTGGAATCCGGCTTGTCCCGTAAATGGCCTGCTTGCCCACTTTTACCTCGCGCACGAGCAGTTCCGTTTGTGCTCTGGAGACGCGTTCGGTCTTTCCACTATCAAATTCCGGCATTTAACCGGGAATGGGAGATGAGACTCTGTTTGGTTTAACTCACGTAAATCCCAAAACACACCCTTTACTCATTATGAGAATAGGGACAACCCTTTAGACCATGCGCCTGGCGCGCCGACCATTTTTCCTGTAGTTAAACTAGCAAAAGTGGATTCGGACACGCCCTAAGTGAACTTGCGCCGTGCGCTTTGGACCATACGCTTAGATCGTTAAAATAGGGCCCTGATGAGTCACTGAATCATTCACTGAGTTGATTCCTTCAAAAACACATACTGTAGATGCAGATTCTTTCACCCCCTTTCTCTCATTGTTGTGAATATTGACTCATATTGACCGATCGACAAGCCACCTTTTGTTCAGCAGATTCTCATTCACAAACAAGATTTCTCAGCAAGTTGTTCACTGAAGGCAGGAAAACAGACACGCTGCAAAAGAGATACTGCAGTGAATGAACCATATCAGTGCATGGAACTTCACAAGAACGATTTGTTCAATTATAGCTAATTCATTCACAACAAATAACCATTTCAAAGTGCCGTATATGCAGAGGACAATGTTAAAGAGTGTGTAAAAAGAGTGAAGAATCCTTCAGGGTTACAAAGCAAACAAAAAATGCAGCTTTCATGGTATTTAATCTACATGCACCTCTCAGCATGGAATGCTTCGGCAGGATTGCACATTACGGTTGGTATCTTCAGGGTGTTGTGGATGCATTAACCCTTAATAATTAATTACCCATTTCTTTTGTCCTACTCTTTCTTTTTAAACCACAAGCTGCAGAGTAATTAAAAAGGAGAAATCTGAAAAGTCAGTGTCCCGCCGAGAACATGCATCAAAGGGGGCTTGTTTTTTGATGGTTTCCAATTCATCCTGTTGTCTCTCTCCTTTTCTATCTCCCTCCCTTTTTCCCTTCTATTTCCCATTTATGTCTCAGTGGGAAGTCAAGTGAGTTTGCTCTGTCCACTGGTGCGGGCCGGTATGGAGAGTGGCTGTGTTTCTCCACCGCTGGTTCATTATGTATGAGCATGGCAGATCCGTAGATCTGCGGCAGAACGTTCCAAGATGCTATCTTACCTTCATCTCCCCAGATACAGTTCAGGACTGATTATATCACAAGCCAGAACACGTTCCAGAACAAAAGCCTTATCCAGCATCGCTTATGATGTCAGAACACCTACAGCAGTGACGTCCATCCTGCTTCAGTGGCAAGCAAAACAAGATGATTATTTGAAAATAACACACAAATGGGTTTTTGAAAATTAGCCTTTCAGATTCATCACAGCACAATTTCCGAATGCAAGAATATGATTAAGACGAGATCACTCAGTGTACTTGATTTGACAATTAAGCTGTAGTTTCAAATCAAAACGAATGCACAAAACTCTGAAAAACATTCTGATAAAATAACATTAGCAAACATGTACTGTATATAAAAAAGTATTAGGTCCCCATGGTGAAAAACAAGCACACACACACACACACACACACACACACACACACACACACACACACACACACACACACACACACACACACACACACACACACACACACACACACACACACACACACACAAAATATGTTGTAGTAACAATTAAAAACTGAAGGAAAACATAAAATTAGTCTTCTTTTGGGAGATTTTAATTACGGAAATTAGAATGTCAAACGGTGTAACAGACATCTTGGGGTTTGTCTTGAGTAAATAGCACCGTCTTCTCAGATGAGTTTCCCCAAACACGCAAAACGAACAGTGAATATCAACGTTATTCTCCACACTTTACAAATACAGCTGTTAAAGAACACCAGAATAGGATGAATTGAATTTAAACCGACTAAAATGTTCCATAAGGCTGTCAGTCAGTTCAAAATTGTAATTAATTACATGGAATACTGGAGTAATCAATCAAGTGAAATGCTTATGTGCAGAGATTAAAGTTCTCTATCACCACGGAGGATTTCTGTCAAGTGGATTGCATCGCAATTGGATCAATTTATTTGTAATTGGTTTATTTGATTTTATGTCTAAAGTCCTAATGTGGAGGCCCGCAGTTTCATTTCATAAACTGAAAAGTTTTACAATTAGGCAAACTGGCATTAGAAGCTGTTAAAACATCTTCTTCCCTTAAAATGCTATTGGTATCAAGTATTTAAATAAAGTAATGGTTAAAGAAATATTATTTTTGGCTGAGAAAGACCCTCAAATAAAGATAATTTAAATTATATTACATTGTGAGCATTTCAAAAAGTTAGTATAATTGTTTGTTTTATTCAATCAAGTTAGACTTAGGGTTCACGCTTGCCACCTGCGCTAGTTTTTAACTGTTGGTCTTTAAACAAACATGCACTAGATCAGTGGTGTAGTCTAGTTTTTTTGTAGTGAGTATACTGTAATCCCCCCTCCCCCCCCCCACACACCCCCCCACACACCCACCCCGCCTCATACTCGCCCGTCCCAGAGCGTCACCCCATAAGCACCACCACACTCACTAATGCATACAGTATGCATCGACATGTAATTGAGAGCATTATGAAATTCTAAGTGTTATCAACATGTCAATTTATTATAAGAAACACAACTCAGCCAGTTAAGAGCTACATTTAGCCTTAGATGTTACATGAATATGGTCCCTGAACCACAGGTTTTATCAGCTGACAATAAAAAAATTAAATAAATTAAAACATTATACAAATACAAATTTGCTTTTAGAAATGGTGTTTTTGAAAAAAAAATAAAAAATGGTGTTATTGTTTTGGCAAGTTTACTGTTGAAAAACTTTGTGTGATATTCCCTTAAAATAACGTTTTAATAGATTGTATTATTATTATTATTATTATTATTTTAAAATACATTTTACTGTGCAATTTCTTTCTAATTTCTTTGAGTTGGACCGAACTTTTATTTTGGTGGGTTGTACACATTTGAGTTTCTGTGTTTTAATAAACTATTATTATTATTATTATTATTAGGCCTACTTGAAGTATACTCTACTGTGCAATAGTAATATATTTCTGTTATAATTTCTTCAAGTTATACCGAACTTTTATTTTGACAGGTTGTCGTAAAGACATTACAGTTTCTGTGTGTATATGAAACGAATGAATGACTAATGAAATTCTCGTGAAGTGACTCTCATAGCAGCTCTGCGATGAAGTGCACATATCTTCAGTGTGTGTGTGTGTGTGTGTGTGTGTGTGTGTGTGTGTGTTTGTGTGGAGCACACATTGAGCGCTCATTCCCAGAGACGCGTAGAACAATTGCAGTCTCTTTTAACTTTAATATTCACAGACACTAGTCCATATCGAGATTTGATTCATTGTACAGCCCTACTTTTGATTTATTCATTCAAAAATAGCCAAATTCCGTGATTGGATTCTGCGATTCTATCCGTGTAGCTTCGCAAACACAGATGGGGTGAATTTATGAATGAAAGTGTGAAAGTTCTGACACAAAACGAACCTGTTACGTATCCTCACGCTTTTTTTAAGTGGGTATACGGAAATCCTTGGCCTTCTCTAGTGGGTATACGGCGTATACCTGCGTATCACGTAGACTACACCACTGCTGACTAGATAACATCCGCTAAGAACATGAATGTAAAATGCAGCAGTCCTAAGAGAGTTTGTGCAACTTTCTTGCAGCTCCATCAAACATGAATTTACTCTTTTCACTAGATTTGGTTAGTTAAACTGCAACACTTCAAACGCTGCATGAAGGGCCACAGGCCCTGTAGCGTATCTGTGCAGACTTAAGTGATGGAGAGGAGGAATGGAGAAGGAAAAAGACAACTCTGGAGAGAGAGACCAAGTTAGATAAAGAAAGCTCTCACATTTATTTACCTTGCTGTAAAGAAAGAGATTACTGTCAATGTGTACAGGCCGCTAGCCAAACACAATCAGTGCAGAAGTCTCCATGATGCCTGAGAGAGACACATCACTGAGTATATACATTATTTTCTTCCCATTTCTTCACTTCTTTTATCTGTTCTTAAGCTGGTAAGCTAGCAGTGAAAATGGCACCTTGAAATGCCCATTACAGCTGCTGTCAGTGTGTGCCTGGCATCAGCTGCCAACCCGGGTGTAAATGTCACCTGCCCCTCTGTCCTCAAGAGATGGACAATGTGGGAGGAAAAAGAGACAGAGATAAACAGAGAGAGGTGTAATACAAACCAAGGGTAAATCATACTTTGCTGTCATTATTAATCAATATCATGATGAAAAATGATGGTAAAATTCAAGGAAATTGTTCAAAAAAGTATTCAGTAAAATGAAGTAACATGAAAATACAGCTTTTTTTGTGCATGTACCAGTGCAATACCAGGGTACACTGCAAAAAAAGTCTTGTTATATAATATAAAAACAAGACACACAGCTGATTAAGAAAATATTTATGCAGCAGATTCATGTAAATACTATGGTACAGTAGAGTATATGAACATGATACCATTGTATATCAAAGTCATCACAATACCACAGTGACAACATAGCTTTTGTAGAGATGTTCAAAACACATATTACTTGCTGACACCTACACCACTGTCACACTTTCACAGAGGATGTTATAAATCTTTCTCCTCTTTCTAAACCTCTGAGCTTTATTATCTTATATCTGAAGGTCCCCTTGAAGCACTGATGGATGAGAACATTTTCCATATATAGACACTTTAGAAAGAAAGGCTGGAAGACTTTTAGAGGGGATGAAGGACCAGAATGTACACTCTTGAAAGAAAGAAAAACACACACTAGCTGTTAGCATGTCGTGCTAGAGACATGAATGATACCTTAAAATGTGTGGCTTGTTGGGGACAGATGCTGCTATTTTTCTAACTGACAGGACCTATAATTTTCACCTGGTGGATGATAAAATGGTGAAAGAAAAAACAATATTGAAGGAGAAATCGAAGAGAGAAGTAGGAAACAGAAGATAATAAAAACTTGAACTTACTAACAAGAAACACTCAACCAAGCAACCACCTAACAACATGCTAAAAACACGTGTTAGCATTCATATAGCAACGCCCTAGCAACCACCCAGAACATCTAAACTACGGTACCACCTAACAACATGGGGAAAAAAGGAAGAAAATGTATACATATAGCATCACCTTAGCAACCACCCATAATGTCTAAGCAAGCTTCTAACATGGAAAAATAAAACAAAACATGTTAAACTCAGAACACTTTAGAAACCATATAGCCGGACCCTAGCAACCTAACAGCATGCTAAAAAACACCTTCACAAACATACTGTATACAGTAGCTAGACCCTAGCAACCACCCAGAACAAACACCGTAGCAACCACCTAACAGCATGTTAAAAAAAAATCCCTCAGAACTCTTAAGCAACCATATAGCAACACATTTAATTTAACACATTAATCAATAATCAAAAAACATATGAAACATTGCTTTCTATGATTGTGTCTGCAATGCATTTAGGTCAGAATTGAAATGTCTGTGTAAAAGCGTCATATTTGTCTCTTGATGTGGCATCTCTGCAGAGTAAAATCCCTCTAAATAGGCACATTTAAATAGGGCGTCCCGGCGGTCCCGTCCTGAGCTGATGTGGCTTTGGAGTGTCTATGGTGTGTTGAAGTTGCATTGGCAACAGCAGCCTGAGAGACGCAGAGAGAGGAGGAACAAGGGTAAACCGTGCATCAGTAGTTTGATATCGCCCTCCCACACAAACAGCAACATTTGCCTTCCTCGTGTCGCCAAGCACTTATCGAGAAAGCCTGCAGCCTCACGGGGATCGGCGAGAGCGATTTAGCCTCTGAAAAGAGGAGCCGGTTCCTTATCCTGCCATGCTAATCTGATCTCAGGTCTGAGGGCCTCTGTGTGCGCCGACTCGCTCTCACGGTCTCTCAGCTGTCTGTCTACAGCAGAGAGGTTTTGTTTGATCGCTCAGGTCTGAGATGGCGACCTGGATGAGAGCTCGACTCAGCTCTAATCTGTCTTTGACAACTGAATTCTTATTACAAAGGGTTTTTAGGGTCTAATAGAGGCAGGCTCGCCATAATATGGGGCAATTTTTACCTCACCTATTGAGAGTGTGTGTGTGTGTGCGTGAGTAAGTTGAGAGCAGAGATGAAAGAGGGTGAGAAGGAAAGTGGAAAAAGATAGCATAGAGGCCAACGAGAAGGTGTAAGAAGAGAGAAAGGATAAGAAGATAAAAATAGGCCGTGTGAGGCAGTGAGACAACCAGAGAAAGAGACATCAAGTCAATGAGAAACGGCAATGACAAATGGATTGATAATGAAGGCAAAAGCTTTAGGAAGGAAATTAAAATTTTATCAGGAACATAGATGCATTGAAATTGAGTGCATCTTTCATTACTATCACAAGAGCTTTATCTGTACTCTAAGAAATATTATACATCTGAAGAGTTTATAGATTATATCTGGCATAAATGAAACAAACAAATCTCATGAACAAATAGCTGTCTCGAATATAGATGTCTGAATAAACTACTCTCACACAATCAAGAACATAACACTCTAAAAAATGCTGGGTTGTTTCAACCCATGTTTGGGTCACATATGGACAAACTCAACCGTTGGTTTAAATTAAACAGTTTAAACCTAGGTTAATTCAATCCAACGGTTGGGTTTATCCATATGTGAAGCAATCATGGGTTAAAACAACCCAGCATTTTTTAGTTACATTACTGTATGACCATATTCTTCATCCCTTAATCCTACTCAATAAATAACCAATTCCCAAACTTCCAACTACCTTACTATCTATTAATAAACAATAATAAGGGGTTTACTGAGGCAAAAGTCGTAGTTAATAGTTAGTTAATAGTGAGAATTGGACCCTAATATAAAGTGTGACCAAATATTCTCTTTGGGACCAAAAGAATTAAGAAAAATAACACAAAATACCATTTGATTGCCAGTAAGAGATACCCATGCCTGTAAATCATCTCAACTCACAGCAAAAAGTAAATTTTGTACCTTGGATACGGGTGTTCAGAGAGTAGGAACTTAACCAAGCGTCTTCCCGAGGCCATAATTTGTGAGATAACATTGCGTTAGTTATTTTATTCATCGCGTTCCTCTCTCAGGGCCTGCCTCTCTGCATCGTGCCACGCTACATCACAGGAGATTAATGTCAAACCCTCAAACGCTACTCTGCGTAACTAAAACACACTCCTCCCATCCTGGAAACTTCAATTCGTTCAATTAAAAAAGACCGTCACACACAGAGACACGTATAAAGCGTGAGTATACAGATGGACAGACAGGGCTGTCAGTCATAATGGCTTGAAAGCCCCGCCACCCAAACGTCTGCCGTCTTGTCCTTTTTGAAATGTGAAAAACTGACATCTGAATGCTCCAACCCTAACATCAGTCCATCATTCATCTCTATCTTCCTCCTTCCTGATTCCCAACAGAGAGACAGAGAGAGAGAGAGAGAGAGAGAGAGAGAGCGAGAGAGAGAGAGAGAAAGGGAGAGAGAGAGAGAGAGAGAGAGAGAGAGAGAGAGAGAGAGAGAGAGAGAGAGAGAGAGAGAGAGAGAGAGACAGAGAGAGAGAGAGAGAGAGAGAGAGAGTGTGTGTGTGTGAACGTGTTGTGATGGTGTGTAAGCTGATAAATGACAGATTCAGGACAGCCTATTTCAGATACTTTGTAATTGGACTCTGTGCACAATGTAAAAATATGATCCATGGTGGGAGACGGACATTTATGTTTAAAAGCTACTTGTAAAAGTTTTCTCAGAGCTAATATGGTTTGGGAGGATCAGAGCCTTGCAGTTCGCAAAAGAGGTGTAACATGATTTTTATCAAAGAGAATGATATCTAGAAACACTCACCAGGACACCGTGGGACATGTAGTACTGCCTCTTTAATTCTACACATTCCTATTCTGTTTAATTTGTACGAATGGAATACGAGTTTTTACATGTTTAGCCAATCATAATAGAGCTCATTAACATGTCCCATTGAAACTGAAATTTTAGGTGGAACATATGCAATAGGTTGTCATTACATCATAGTCTTGATACATGATGAAGGGGGCGGGACATACTCATTCTAAAAAGCATCTGATTGGATAAAAACGTGTGTAGTGCAGGATGAATCTTTTGGGATATTGCAATTTTGGGATATTTCTTTGAAAAGAGATCAAATGTTAAATATGGATAATGGTTAGAAATGTTTTAAATCAACATTTTGGAGCACACAGATGGATTCAAAACTAACAGAAATAGACTAAAATCCACAAAACACCAATTCTACATCATGGCGTCTTAAAGGTATAGTAGCAAAAAAAAAAAAATATATATATATATATTCATAAGGCAGATGCTTTCATCTAAAGCAACTTACAGTGCAATAAGGGTATATGTTCTATTAGTTTATTCAGTGCAGAATCAAACCCATGACCTTGCCGTTGCTAGCGCCGAGCTCTATCAATTCAGCTACAAGAACATAATGTTAAAATTTCAATTTTATTAAACTTTTTGATGCAACATAAGTGGATTTATGGCATAAAAATAAAACGATAAAGTGCAGCATACTGCAGTGATCATATTCTGTACTACACAACACTGCTGAATGTCGTACCACGCCAGTATGCAATTGTAGTTTTCAAAAGTGATACTTTTGAAAGCCAATGGTTTTGTACTTTTCTGACAATACTGACTTATAATAGAATTGGTTCACTTTACCTGCGTTTTCTTAAATAACTGCAATTTTCTCATAACTCGCTGTAAAGCATGCGCTAACCCAAACCATCTGCCTGTCTCTGTCCTCATTAGCAAGTGGATTCACAGTTCTGGCATGTTTTTCCATCTACAAAGTCATTTCGGTATGTTGGATGCTGCGAAATCTTCAGACAGTTAATTCAATAATGTCATTCGGAACGCATCAGTGTCATGTCGGTGAAGTCGAGCATGATGGTGAAGTAAGACTGTAATAGTCTTAATTAGCACAGAGGGTTGAGGACGTTGGGAATACGTTAGGATCCACATCCTGCAGAACAACACTCGCCAGTGTTGGATACAAACTTTAAGCTCAAGTGGATTCTGTGGTGTACTTGAACTTATTCTGGCCTTGCTTAATGATGCAATCTGTAGCTATAAATATTAGTGAAATAAGTTATGCATATTTCTCTAAAAATTCATCCATGTTCCCTACTTTCTGACTCTATGTTTTCATTTTCATCAATGGCTAAGTTTGCTAAGAGAAAGTAAAAAAAAAAAAAAAAAAAATGTCATTATTTGCTTATGTCGTTTCAAACCTGCATGACTATCTTCTGTCGTGGAAGACAAAAGGGACATTTTGACGAATATACTGGTTGCTCTATTTAATGTAATATATGAAAAGTAATAATACTTAAGTCTTTCATCAGAGAAAATTGTCCTCAAATAAAGCGGGATTGATGTCAGTGAACTAATAGGTTTTCCCTTCAGTTCCAGAGGTTTTTGTGTTATGTACAACATTATTTTGATTATATAGCTTTGAGAGACTTGAAATATTGTGCACATATGGACCACCTTGATGATATATTTATCATTTTGCTTATTTTACAATTTTGGAGCTTGACAGCCCTAGTCATCAGAGCGGCCAGGAAAAAATCAGTTTTATGTTCCACAGAAGAAAGTGTCACTCGGGCTTGAAAGAAAATGGTGAGAAAATGATGACAGATTTTTTATTTTTAGGTAAGCTGTTCCTTTAAAATAGATTTATGATTTACAGCATATACACGGATACAAGTACAAACACACACTCTTACAGATGCATTAATGACTCTTCAGGCTGATAGATGATCATCCGTTTTCCCGCCATCGCAGTCTTTTTCTCCCATAATCTTCTACGTTTCTCTCTCTCTCTCTCTCTGCCCATCTCTCCCACTCTCTCGCTTTTTTCATGTTTTCCTTCATTCTTTCTCTTTTCCGTCCTTTGGCTCTGTCATTGGTATAATCTTCAGTCAGACAGCGCAGGCCATTAAAATCAGCTCAAGCTCTGTCATTGCTTTGCTCACTTCCTGTCTCTCCTCTGTCTTGTTTCCCTGTCAGCTACCATGACAGCAGCTGAAAATATTTTCATGCAAACACACACTTACACACGCTTATGTTTTATGCATATGCACACTCATTCTGAGGGCCCATAGATGGAGCCCCCCCACACACACATACACACACACACACACACACACACACACACACACACACACACACACACACACACACACACACACACACACACACACACACACACACACACACACACACACACACACACACACACACACACACACACACACACACACACACACACACACACACAATAGCTAAACCAGCAGTGAAATACATGCAATTACCGGCTTCCTGAAAGGGGGGTGGGAACGAAGTTCGTGGATGTGCTAACAGTTCATTTATTTTAAATGAAAACCAACTCATAAACATCCACACACTCACACTAACACACAAACACTATCTTATGGGCTCAGAAACATGCAATTATTGTTAATTGAGGAGAAAAGTCTCACTGAGACTAAATTGATCAATTTCACACTGAGTGGATACAGAGAAACAGATGCAGCGAGGGAGAGCGAGAGAGATAGGATAACAGAGGGAAGGATTGGAGTAAAGGAAATATATACAAAGTAAAACAAACAAAATACAGACAGTATTGAGTAATAGATTTACAATTCCAGTCAAAAGTTTGGACACATATGAATGGATCTGTTTCTCAAAAAGTTTGAACTAAATGTTTATGCATAAATGTTTGAACTTAGTTTTGCAAGCAAATTGTACTTGCATACAGATTTCTTCACAAAACTACATTTTCATTAATAATAATGTTATTTATTTGTTGTTATTTTTTATTTATTCATTCATTGGTTAGCTTTTATTCCTCACTATTCACACCAACTAATTTGTTAATAATAATAATAATAATAATTTTTATTAATATTAAATTATTTTTAAATTATTTGGAGTGGATAGTGCTGAATGAATGACATTTGTACAATAAATAACATTATTATTATTATTATTATTATTATTATTATTTGTAACAAATTAATTGGTTATTTTTTTTTAATAATAATAATAATAATAATTTTTCAATTCATCATTTTTAACAAATAAGTTGGAGTGGATAGTAAAAAGCCAACAGATCAATTAAAAATATTTTTGAAATATTTATTATTATTACATCTTGACTACATTTACTTGGCATCAGGATTTTCATATACCTCTGCTCTTAAATAAGCTTGAGGCAATGCCATTTAAAATAAATACCCCAAATATAATAAGAAAATTAAATAATACTTAGCTTCGGTGTATAGAGTCAATATCATGATTAAACACAATCAAATGTAATTTTATACTAGATTGCTTCTATTCATTTTTATAGAGGTGCCATTTCTCCAAGGAGTGAATAGCCTGCATTAAAATAGCATGAGCTCAAATTGAATAGCCTCCATGAGATTATAGAGACTCTTAATAATCATAACGCACAGAGAGCAGTTATTGGGCAGCAACGTTTCCACCAGATTCTACAGTGACACTGCATGGGCCTAATAAAATAAGAGCGGCAATTAAAGATGAATTGAAACAATGGGCATTCAACCATCTAAAATCATATTATTGTGAGCTATAATGGTGATGTTTGCTTGACAATTTGTTCTAGTTACTTTCTAAATCAAATCACGTCTAATGTAATGACGGAGAGATTGTTTTTAATTTAATATTGCAGTCTCTGCTCATGCTTTGGCCTTTAAAGTGAGAACACGCGACTATAGGGAGACAAAAATAAAAATAGGACTTTTTATGTCTTGTGTAAAAGAGCAGTAACTCTGGGACTTAAAAGCTGTAACTAGGACAGGAGAGCTGACCATCCTCCCTTCAACACGCACCTGACATATGGAGACATGAATGTGCTATCCTGCGAATCTGAGCACACTCACACTCCCCGCTGATAATTAGGAGCCTTAATTAGTGTCTAGATGGAATTTGCAATCATCCAAATGACCCAATTACGTGGTATAAAGAGCATGTTTTATTTTTGCTCAGCGTGTGCACAGAGTCCTAACAGAAACTGAATGAGAAGGATTCACCAGCTATTACAACTCTACGAGGAGAGAGAGAGAGAGGCTGAGAAATGGAATTTTTTGCAAGAGAACTCATAATACAGACTCTTATGGTATATTAAGACGTTTACAAAAGAATTTCATACTTTAATTCAGCAAGGATGCTTTAAATTGATTAAAAGTGACAGTAAACACTTTGGGCCCTATTTTAACGATCTGAAACGCAAGTGTCAAGCGCAAAGCGCAAAGCACAAGTAATTTTTTTAACGTTTTAAAAAAAAACGTTTTTCCGCATCAGTTCTAAACCACAACAACAAATGTAGTTTTAAATCAGATGCACATGCGATATCTGAACATCGACTTATAGGAGTTAAACACAATGAAACTGAAACCACAATAATGTATTAATATGGAGTAGGTCCTCCTTTTACAGCCAAAACAGCATCAATATGTCTAAGGAATGTCAGATACAAGTCCTTCACAGTGGCCAGAGGGATTTTGAGCCATTCCTCTTCCAGAACCAAGTACGATGTGATACTGGTGGAGGAAAACGTTTTCTGACTCGCTTCTCCAAAACACCCCAAAGTGACTCAATAATATTTAGATCTGGTGACTGTGCAGGCCTTGGGAGATTTTCAGCTTCACTTTCATGTTCATCAAAACAGTCTTTCTGTGTGTATTGGTGCATTATTATGCTGATTGCTGATACACGGCACCCCCTTCAGGTTATGTTAAACCATGAGGTGCACATGGTACTCCAGAATGGTTCCATATTTCTTGCGACGCTCCCATCAAAGTTCGCCTTTGTGGAGGTATGCCGACATTACCCTGTATACCATAGCTCTCAATCACAAAGACTTGCTGTCCTGGTCACATATGAGCAAGCGAGATCTGCAACAACAATTTGTCCTCTTTTGAACTCTGATAAGTCTCCTATTATGTTGAGTGGATTGCAATATTTTATGCATAGCTGTGCTATTGCTCTGTTAATTCAACCTTCACACTCTGCTCTTACAGATGGAACGTAAAATCAGTGAAGATTGACCACCAGGCCTCGCATATATAGGCGTGAGACCTCCAACACTATATTGACCAGTGTTTCAGTGTCATAGTCCATCCCCTGTGTGTCTAAACACGTATATCTGATTCTCCTTGGAATTCCAAGCCAGCACAAGGCGAGGGTGACACCTTTTGCCCACAAAGATAGCTTTTGAATAAAACAAAGCAGACATGCCTGTATGCGCTCGCACTAAAACTCTGCCTTTTTTACTGAGGTGGAAACTTTATAAATAGGTAAGAGATTACCGTTATTTTCCAGTTTATATCCGCTCAGTCAGATTTCGCACTGCAAATATCCATGACAGCTTTTTAACTTATCCACGCTGGCAAATAATCTTGGTACCAACTGACATGAATTATATAAATATTTTTAATAGCGCGGCCATTCAAACCCTCGACCATTCAAATCCGGAGGGTCAATAATTTCGCATAGTAAAGCGATCACCAGCAGTAATCATTTTGGGATCAATGTAAACACAGATATCGGATACCAGTTGTGTCTAAAGTGAATGTATGAACAGGCTGGACAAAAAAAAAAAAAAATCAGATATGGTCAAAAGATCAGATCTGTGCATTAAGACTTGCAGTGTAAACGCAGCCAAAAGCGTCAATTGCTACAGAGAACAAAAGTTGGAGAAAGTAAAAAAAGTAAAAAAAAAAAAAAAGTAAAAAAAAAAAAAGAGCAAGCAAGAGATACTATAAACAGCCAGAAATTCAAGGGAGAGAAGACCGCTGGGAATCAGAGTGGTGGGACACACACGGAAGTGCCAGTCAGAGCGATTTCACAGCTGGATACCTCGATCCTCACATACACCTACACATCTGTTTGCACTCCATGCTTCAGAAAAGAGATAGGTGTGTGCGCTAGTATATGCACAAACACGCACAGCTTTTATTCACAAATCTCACTGGTAGGCTTGCCTGTGTATTAGTGCACTAGTGTTATGTGTTGTGTTTGTTATTTATTTGATTGGTTATTACATATATGGATATACTTGTGTTATCTCAGAATAATGCTGCTGTTCGTATTGATATTCTTCATGTATCAGATTATCGTCGAGCACAGATTGGAATAAACCGGATTGAACAACAACAGAGTATTTTGAAAATCCATTAGATCTAAAGCCTCTGGATCTGCAAAGGAACATTTATTAAGAGCTTCATATCACAATAGATTATAAAAAAGATTATGTACATATTACAGAGCAAATCAGATAACGATTTTAAGCTTTGCTGGTGGGCAGACTTTCTTCTGTATCATTGAATCATTTCTGTATTAATTTTATTTCAAGGCTTCTTCTTTTCATTGTCTAAAAGAGAGGCAGTAAGTTTAGTCCATAGAGCATTTTGGGTCAGGAAAACAGAATGACTGCATGATGAATTGAGTGAACTGACATGACCATAACATAAGTTGGTTTAGAATTAGATTATGATGACAGAACATTTAGATATTAAATTCCACCGCAGCTATAGAGGCAAGAGACAAGTTTTGCGGGGTTGCATGGAGTGGCATCCATGATTATTTGAAAATGTTTTTTCAGAAATGCTCTTTTAAAACTCTATTTGACTTGAAACGAATTCACTAAACAGTGCCACTTTTGTATGCTGCATTTCTACTCCAGTTTCTCAAGAAATATTACTTATTATGATCAATGCTGAAAGCTGCTGCTTAATATTTTGGTGGAAACTGATACTTTTTTCAGGATTCTTTGAGTAGAAAATATAAATCTTATGTAATATTTAAAAATGTAAAATCTTCAGTATACGGTAGTATATATTAAATATTAAAGAGGCTATATGCAACTTTTTCCCCAAAATAAACGTAACAATAGCCTTTTTATTTTACCATTTATGACTCAAACATCTCCTGATGAGCATACTGACACCTTGTCCGCTCACAGTGGGTGCACCTATAAGCCTGTATCCTATTTTTTCTATTTTCTGTCGGGTCGGATTTTTCCCGCGCTGTCTGCGGATGTGACGTCAAGCGCGTTCATGTTAAACGTTTCAGATCACTCTGCCACCACCGCTAGTCAGCAAACAAACTTAGTTTCTCAAACAATATATGTATTTGACTGTTCTTACCTCTGTAAACATAATGTTGACTTCTTTGCAGCGGATGACTTGTGAAGTGTGTACGTACGAGAGCGAGCGTTTTTTGGCCACAGGTGTCAGTCGCGAGTTTAAATTTCAGAAAATCGCATGTAGCCTCTTTAAAGGAATAGTTCACACAAAAATGACCATTTACTCACCATCATTTTGTTCCAAGCCTGTATGACTTTCTTTATATCTTATGCAGAACAGAAAATAAGATTGGAGAATATTTCAGCCATTTCTGGCCATAAAGTCAATTGGGTCAAGAACAACATTGGACCCCATTGACTTTAAATGTACAGACAATACATGTATATATCCTGACTTTTATCAAAATATCTTTGTGTAGACACACAACCATTTTTGGAGTGTACTATACCTTTAAATATTGTAAAATATAGTATGGTTAAATATTATGTGCCAATATTATGTGCACTAAATGTTTGTATGCAGCTACCTCATTGAACCTGAAGTGAATCGGGTGCTAAAATGACAAGCTATTAGTGACAGCATTTTCTGAGTAAATTCCTCCCCCAGAGTTCTCGAACAAGGCCAATGTCTCCACAACACACATCAGTCATCTGGTACGCATACAGTAAGGGTGAAATGCCGCCACATTCAGGAGATTACAGAACATCAAACCATTAACCTTGAGACAGACTGCACTCCATCTCCGTCCATTAACACACTTTGTCTCATGCAAGGATAAAAAAAGAAACGTTTTCTATCTTTCCCATGCGCATACAAACATTAAAGGGGTGGTATAATGCCCTTTTCACAAGATGTAAAATATGTCTTTGATGTCCCCAGAGTGTGTATGTGAAGTTTTAGCTCAAAATACTCAAAAGTTGACACTTTTTGAGGGTAAGCAAAAACGCACCATTTTGTGTCTGTTCCTTTAAATGCAAATGAGCTGCTACTCCTGGCACAGAGGGCAGCTTGCTCAACAGCTTGTGACATTTTACCTCACACAGACATGCACTGAAATTTTTTTAAACTTTTAGCCTTTTATGTTCAAACCGGAGTCAGATGATGTCAACGGAGTCACTGATGGAGAGACTCGAGAAGAAGTGACAACATGTAGAATGCAACAGGACATTTCTGAATGGTTATTGATGAATTTAAGTAGCTGATGTGTAGTTATCTTCTAGTCATTGATATATTCTGTCTTGATAATCGTGTTCAGGGGGCGGAGTTTATGTAAATTCTAGGGTTGGTGATGTCACTAACCCGGAAGGAATGTCGTGTAGTCCCTACCAGCCGTTTGTTGTAGTCCTTAAAAAGCTATTTCTTTAAAAGAAAATATCTCCCTTTGCTTTGAACTTTGAGCTTTGTAACTTTGCAGAAGTTGTTTATGCTCAAACAGCAGCATTACACACTAACTAAAGTTAGAAAAGTGAAATCATAATCAACCACCCCTTTAAAGGGACAGGGATCAGTCACAAGGCAGTTATGATAACGATCAAACAAAGAGAGCAAAAAGCAGAAATGGGGAAGACAATATGAGAATCACTCATTACACAGAGAGTCTTGACATAGTCTCGACATAGTCTCTCAAGGAGCCCTAATAGGTGCCATTGTGGTCACTCCATGTGGTCATAAAGTGCTCCAATTACACAAGCTTGAAAGCTTGATGGTCCGTTTGGTTGGCGGACATCAGTTTGATTGACCACTCACTGTGTTTTGAAAGCTTCTCTGGGTGAGAGCAACCATCACTAACAGAGACTTCCACAAGAGTGCCTGTGGCTTTGCATTGAATACTGGACAGATGTTCACTATTAGCGATCTTTTGCTAAGACAGGCATTACTGTTGCTAAACAGGGACGTGCACAGGGGGGTTGCTCAGGTTGCCCGGGCAACTGCCCATATGCCCTTCTCGACTCAAGTTGCCCTTCCGAGAAAAAAAAGAATAAAAAAATCGTACAATGGATGCAGAATTTTACGTAGACCTAGATTAAATTATTTTTTTTTTAAATCGCAAAGCCTCATTCACTTCCATTTGGGCACCGAAAGTGAAAGTCAGTAGGGGAAGGGCAAACTCTGTTTACGTGGCCGCAGCGCTGCACGCGACCAGTGTAGCAGTCGATCAAAGAGTATAGAGGTACTTCTGTACTCTTTGAGTCGATTCTGTTCCCTACCGGAATTCCTGTTCCCTTTACGCAATCATACTACAAATCATGCGTAGTGGCCCAGTTACCATACGTACCATCAGAACTGAATACGAGCAAGAAGCACAACTGAATGTACGAGAAGCCAAAAGTTTAAAAAGGATTGTATTTTTTCCCGAAATGTAAGCGTTTTTTTGTATTTTAAAAATGTATTTTCCCCATCTGTCAATTTAATTTTAAGATTATTCAAGATTATTTCTTTAAAAAAAAATAAAATAAAATAAAAATTCTTGTAAAAAAACAATAAACAATAATATGAGGAACTCTTTTTCTCATGTGTATTTTGGTGACATTTAACATATTGTTAATACATTTTGTAAACTGTTTACAAAGTTGTATATCATAAACCTGTCATCTCTGACGTTTTGCAATCTTTATAAATAATAATAAGATCATAATATGAGGCATTGAGTTTGGACATAAACACGGTCAGATAAGGCAATTTGTATGGGCAAAATTCAACTGAATATATTCAGACATAATACAAAAACTATGAACAAGTGCAAGATTAATTCAATTCACAGAAATATTACTGGAGTGTGAGAACCGTTTTATTATGCTGCAGTGTAGCAAGACAATTAAATGTTGCGCCAATGCTTTTGGCCTTTTTCGCTTTCCGTACATCCAGCATCTATCAGTGACTTGATAGGATATCGACAGGGATATTGATGTAGGGATTTTCATGACCCAAGTCATGTTTTTCTGTGTTATTATTAGTAGTAGTTAAGGTGATTGAGTGCTGTATTTCAGATTTGTACTTCTTTATGTATATATATTTTAATAAAGACCCTGTTATTCTCAGTCCTTCATATAGTCAGAGCAACTGCCCCTCAAAATTCCTGTGCACATCCCTGTTGCTAAAGCTACTGTATTTAGTGAGTTCAGCAAGCCTGTAACCTTAAGCTTTAACCTTTGGCAAGTCTTGCTGCATTGTGAAACAGACACATGGCTTATTGAGGAAAGTGTGCTATTACTCATTTAAATTATTAGAATTACAATTTTCAACAAGTAGATGACAGAATGGACAAAAAAACAAAAAAACACAGACAATTTACTTTTCTTTCTTTTTTTGTGGTCAGTAAGGTATTTTTATATCCAGGTGTGTGTGTGTGTGTGTGTGTGTTTTTAAAGAAATGAATACTTGTATTCAACAAGAATTCATTATTGACCAAAAGTGGCAGTAAAGACCTTTTATATTGTTATAAAAGATTTAACAAATGCTGTTCTTTTGAACTTTCTATTCATCAAAGAATCCTTAAGGTCTTAAGGTTTCCACAAAAATATGAAATGTTTTCAACACTGAGTGTAATAAATTATAATTTTAAAATATATAGCCTAGAAAAGTAATTTAAAGTTGCATTAAATTATATTTCACATACCGGTATTAATGCTTTGAGACTTCTTTAAAGGAGAACTTGGTAACTTTTTTCACTTAATAAAACTGTCTAGAAATCATTTGGATGGTTAAACAACCTGTTCTGGTGATATTGGTGACTTTCCCCGCTCCCCCCAGCGTTCCCAGGCGGAAAACCAACCTTGCAACTTGCAACACTACCGTCCCGGCAAGTTAGAAAGCGAGAACTAGAACGAGAACGAGCGCGAACCACAAATTGCTTTACGGCAATTCGACATAAACACACACGCATGTATGATGTATTACCAGATTACTCACCTCGGTAGACATAGCTCCACGCGATACAGTTGGCTGGCTCCGATCAAAACAAACGCACATGAGCAGCGGTAGAGAGGGGGAGGAGGCCGCCGCAAGTGAGTTTTTTACGACTGTGTTGTGAAATATACACCCCCCCACAGCTGTAGGGGGAGCTCGTGGGGAAAACATGCGACAACAAAAGGGAAAATCAGCGAAGAAGTGACTAGAGTTCGCTCGAGTTACCGAGTTCTCCTTTAAAAAACACTGAATACCTTTGAATGGTTGCATACATTAAAGGAGGGAGCCATGTAGGGACCAGAGTATCATCGATACTGCACTCTGAGGTGGGCTCTTTTGACATGGGCAGTAAACAAGCACCTAACCAGCAACACACTAAAGACCTTAACACAGTTTTGCCGGTCAGAACTCCACAGAGTCAAAATCCACTTTGTTCTGTGAAGTAGTTTGCAAGCTGAAAGTATGTCAGTGAAGAATATTTCCATCGACAGGCTCTTCACAATATAATTGTAGCAATTGTCATAAACACAAGAAAAAAATTCCCACAGATGGCATCATTTTGATGCCTTGTCTTCAAACATTCTTCATATGTCTTACAGAGAAATGCAGCGCTGATGGTTTATGACACGCGTTTCACTGATGTGGAGTAGTATAACATCTCTTTTGGACTCAAGTGACAAGGATTTGAAAGGATTTGAATTTGAAAGACATAGTCACCCTTCCCCAATGACATTATACTGGCTAAAATGATGGGATAAAATACAAAACATTTTAAAGCCATTTGTCAGTTAATTCGCCCCAAAAATGTAAACACTGTCTCTGTGGGACTTTCAAAACCTTGCAGTTTGTTTGAGCATCCCAATCCGCCCGACAACAGCAACATCGGCTCAACCAGTGAAGTTAATTTTGGGTGGGACCAATGGTAGAAGAGCGGAGTATTCGGGAAACATGTTTGGGAAAACATTTGGTGCTGCTTGGCCTAGACACACTTTACCTTTAAAACATAAGAATAATTTATTATCAGTTAATTAATAATTTATTTTTTTATGTTAAATTATTTATGCCAGGTTTATATGCAAAGAAAACTATTTAAAAAAAAAAAATTAAACACTGTCTCTGTGGCACTTTCAAAACATTACTAGCTTTGAGTATCCCAACCTGCCCGACAACAGCAATATTGACTCAACCAGTGTTGTGAATTTAGTGCGGGGCTATATGACTGTCCGACCAATGGCAGAAGAGCGGAGTGTTTGGGAGGGGGAAAAAAAATCATTATTTTTTGCAGTTCTTTGTGGCTGGGAAATTACACACTTTACCTTAAAAATATGAGGATCATTTATTTTCAACCACGTTAAGGCTCGAAAACATACCTGTCTGCCTCCCTGTTGTCTTACTTTCCCACGTTCTCTCCTTTCTCTAGACACTTTTGTCACTGTCTTCTCTTGATGCACTACAGTGACATTTACCTTCACATTCCCTGCTTCATTTTTCAAACTTACACGATTCCCCCTGGCGTATCTGCTTTTTCAGCCGGCTGAATGGGCAGACATTCATTCCTCGCTTGGTGCAGCAGCATAAAATTCCTCCTTCTAAATGCCACATTCCCCAACTCAGACAAGCAAAACAATCAGTGTGAGACAAAGAAGACCATCAGGTTCAGTCCAGAATACTCTGTGGCCTTTAAAAAGGGGAAATGCATGGATTGTTTTTTCAAATGTTTGTAGTTTCTCCTACCCAAGAGTCAACCTTTTCATAGAGAATACAAAGTAATATATGTTTGAGCACAATTGAGCTTCAAGCTGCACATCCATGCAAGCTGAATTTTTGGACTGTATTCGGGGTGGCTTTTTCCCAAGATTCCTAACTCTCCTGTACTTCCCTACAGCTATCAGAAGAAAACAAACAAAACAACGGATTGTGATCCACTCCCTCCAAATGTTTTAGAAAAGAGAGATGGTTAGACCAGCCGATATGTGGGCCGTCTTTGGCATGATGCAGGGGCGTTCGAGGCTTTGATGTTGGCATGTGGCGTGGGGTGGGATTGCCCAGAGACGTAGAGGATTCGGGGGGATAAGTGGCTATCTCAAAGGTCCAGATAACTCCAGCTAAAACAAGAGTCGGGCAACGGTCTGAACGGTCTGAAACACCATGACACACAAGAAGAAAAAAAAAAAACAATTGAAAAAGCATTTTTACTTGTGCAGTTTGTGTTTTGAATCAATTGTCAGCAAGTCCAAAAGTATTTGGTTTTTCAAATTGGATCAAAAACATAAAAAAGCTGGTCAATATAGCAGAAAAAAATTTTTCAGGTCATTATTTGACGATATTATGTAGGTTTTCACTAAATCCGCACAAAGGAAGAATACTTAATTGAGATTTTATTTATTTATTATTATTTATAATAATAAATAATTATTTAAATAATAAATAGATTATACATTATAATTTTATAATAAATATAAATAATTGAACTGATTAAATTAAATAAAAAATAAAACTGATTCCCAACTCTATTAAGACATGTTAAATAATTAAGGACTGTTTTCCACTAAATAAGCACAAAGGAAGAATACTTCATATTTATTTTATAGTAACAAATAAATAATTATTATAATTCATAACAATTATTATAAAATAATAATCACTATGTAATACAATACAATGGATATAATAAATTATACACTATATATAAGATACAATAATACCTATAAATAATTGTACTTATTTTATTTAGAATTTAAACGGAAATAAAACCAATTCAAAACTGTACAAAAAAATTTTTGTGGAAGTGAGTTAAACACCCCAACTGTTTAAATGGATAAGCTATTAAAATGTGTTTTAATGCTCTCATAGTCATGACACAAGGAGGGGGTATGAAACTCGCTCACGGCGCAGTCTTTAGAAAACTTAATGGGCAAATAAAAAGCACATTAAGATCACTGCGATATTCACAATGCTGCTCAGTTTTATATCACCAAACTCATGTCAAATGTATTGTAAATATTCAATATCACCCAACCCTAACAGAATAGTGGTTTTGATTTATTGTTTGACCCTGTTTTTGGCTAATTTTTCATCACAAACATCAATTCACACTGTTCTATTTGTGTGCATGAGCGTCTATGTGTGTGTGTGCAAACACTGAGTGATAGATGAAGGCTACACACAGAGCTCTGTCCTGATTAGCAGTGTTCAGCTTTGTGAAGTTAATGAATAGACATTACAGCAGGATCAATGGCGCCTTTCTCCCAGTCTCCATATGAACAGGCCTAATGAAAAGGAATTACACTCGTCAAACCAAGGCCTCTGTCTTCCTCCTGTTCCTTGAGCTCTGCCTCTGCCTCCTCTTGCTTAACTGTTGTCTTTTATCTCACTTCTCTCCAAGAAAACTAAAGCAGCAAACTCTTAGATCAGCTAGAATTACAAAGACCTGCTAATCTTTGTCTCTTTTTCTCATGATAAACTGCATAATGAAGTCTAATGCTCCATTCACACTGACGGCGATATTATCACCAAAGGTTGGTCACTGGTAGCTGTAAATCTTATCCCAAATTGGATGTTTTGCATGTAAAATAAGATGTCATTCAAATTTGACAAGGAATCAGTTCTTGCTGCTAAAAATGAACATTCTGCAAGGGAAAATTTTTGTGCAGCTGTGCATAATACATCATATCATGAACAAGATGAGCGATTATCAATGCATGAATCAAACTCAGGGTCTGCAATTTTTGACAGTGTTCCACACATTTTTTATTATATCGCTCTATGTGGGCAGAGATAAATCATATAGAACTGAAAATCGCTTGCAGTAACATGAACATTCATCATGGCCATAGTATCTTGCAAGAAAGAGTTTATGCGCCACTGTCTTCCATTTGTAAACTTTATATGAAAATCGGTTACTCCTATTGAAAATGAAAACTTCTGGCCACATTTTTGATGCAAAACGGTCACATTGATAATGTGTGTTAGTAGTGTGTTGTCGCCATGTCCAAGAGACGCTGTTTTTTCCACCCCAGATCTAACACAGTTATGGTAAGGGGGCGTGACATTTACGAAATACGCACAAAGCGGTTGACCAATCACAACACACTGCTTCAGCCGACCAATTAGAGCACACTGCGCTTTTCAGAAGTAACTAACTAGAGACAGGAGCTAAGCAGTGTTACTGACAGACAAGGAACAGAGGTGCTGCAACAATGTAAAATTTGTGAAAAATTATGTTTGTTTTTTTTAATCTATTCTAATAGACCCCAAAAACAAAATCAAGACTTTGTAAAATGTCTCTTTAACTGTATTTAAATTAAAAGTGACTTGATGTGACAGCTACCAGTGGAAGTAAAAGCACTGGAGGACATATGATCCTGTAACTGTTTGTGGGCAAGATTGAGAAGTTAAAAGTAACAGTGAGCAATGACCCTCATGTGGATAATGTTTTTTTATTTTTTTTAAATGGTTCATGGAAACCACGCTAGAAATATTCAGCATTGCTAATAAGTCATCATGTGCATAATATGTTGCACACTTTCCCCACCAGAATGTCTTGTTTTATTCATTGTCAAAATGGAATGACATTCTCATTTTACACCCCAGTTGTCTAAAGTTATGGACATTTGTGCAGCCCACGAATAACATCAGAGCATCTTGCAGTAGAAAAACAGACAGCGACCAACAAAACTCCAACAATACTGTGTAAATGGAGATTAAACATCTGTTTCTTTATGATGTACATAAAACAAAATATAAAATGACTTGTGTGTTAGCATGCTGAAAGTTGCTCATAATTGCCTTTTGATTTCATTATGTAATATTTTCCTGTGTTAAACGAGGCATAGATGAGAATGTGAGGGCTGGCATGTGTATGTGCTGCTTCTCTGGTCTGATGCTTGTAAGACTTAAGCATAAGCCAGTCAGTGCTAAAAGGGTTCAGAAAGGTTTTCTCCCCAATCCATGGCGATTTATAACCAGAAGTGTGCACATAATCCAGCTCAGTGTATACAAACCTCAGTGGCCTGTAGTCACTTTTGGTCCATCTTGATGTGGGGCTTGACATCATGAGTTAAGAACATCAGCTTTACACAGTACATTAGATTCGCCTCAGAGTTATTACTCAGCTTTAGCTCTAAAAATACGAGGCAACACTTCTTAAAATGATCCACGCAAAAGTGTCATTTCTGCAAGTTCAAAAACAAGTTTTAAACCCGTTAGTTTTGGTGTTTTTCCTTTGAATGTATTTTTTGTGTGTGTACATATTCTGAATTTCTTTCATCTGTACTGATTTCTCAATCACCTTTTTCTTACATAAACACACATATACCTCATACAAGATTGCAGTTGATTTTGCAGCTAGGGTTGCCACCTTTGATTTGTGAAAAACCGGGACACTTTTTGTCATAAACGTTGCAATGGCTAGATTTTTGCGTTTGCTTAATGCAAAACTCTGGTGCTTCTTTGTTTTTGCATGATTTTCCAGTGCTGTTTTTCCTTCATTTTTAACTGAAATTTTGGCAGGACACAAAACACAGGTAGCGAAGAACGGGTCTCCTTGGGTGGACCTTACCCATTCAGAAAAGTTTTCTCTTTTCGCCCAGTCTGAGTTGTAGGTTGTAAATATTTTTTTCTTTGACACTGGTGGCTCATCCGATTTTGTTGTGTTATCCTCCTCGTCCGTCTCTCCCCCCATTTCACAAAACTGAGTAAATAGAAAGTTTTAAAAAAGCTAGCTAGCAACTGAACTCACACTGTTTCATCCTGGATGTGTGTGGATGCGTGCGACCGACCGACAGCACAGGCAGTTGCTAGGCGATAAGCGATAAGCGATAAGTTGAGCTTCCAATCAAATAAAAGTAAACGCCTGGCATTGGCCAATCCACTGTTTTACCCGTTTTTACCCGTTTACGGACACAGGATTGGATGTACACAACCATGAAGAAAACACAGTAACAGTAGAAGGAAACGGTTTAATTTTAAACCAGGAAATTCTACTTTAGAAGTACATTTTCACAAAAAAACGGGAAATTTTCCGGGACTGTCGCTCAAAAAAGAGAACAATCCCTGGAAAACCGGGACGGGTGGCAACGCTATTTACAGCACAAATCAGGCAAATTATAACTACAATTTGTGGGCAGATTCACAAGTATCAATCGTATAAATTCAGCATTAGTCTAACAGGTTTCCAGACAAAAAATGGGACAAAAATACATGCGAAATCTATTTCAACACTCTATCTTACAAATGTTTTCTGACTAAACTCAAATGGTGCCATTAGTTAATCAATCTTTAGATTGCAAACAGTGAACACAGTGGGCACTGTTAAACAGACAATCAGTCAAAAGAGTTATGTCCCAAATGAAGTACTTTACTCTATGCACATATGATGCACTGTGTACTCAACAGTGTAGTGTATGAATTTCATAAGGTTATTTCTTCATCCAGCATCAGAGTCTGCTGGTCCCCTCCCCCTTTGTTATGTCAGGGAATGAAGTGTCCAACATTCCACACTTCATTTTTTTCGGTTAATTAAGTGCATCGTCAGGGTATTTGTTAACTTGTCCAATTTGTTAACTTAAAAAATACATTTAAGAGCCACTGTCTTGCTAGGTATGCATTCTTAGTCTGTTGATTGCCTTTGAATCGCTTGTGTCATTCAACGCAACCCCTAATTTGTTTTCGGTATGCAGTAGACAAAACAACGCAATGATACTAAAACACTTGCCATAAGCATATAACACAACACACTGATAAAGAAACAGACAGCGTCCCACTTCCTGCTGACAGGGGCAGGAAATTGAGTTTGTCCAGAACAAAAGGAGAAAGTGAGTGAGCGAGCGAGAAACAGCGAGGTTCAGTATTGCCTCTCATTAAGACTCATAAGCGCTGTCATTGATATGCATGCGATCGCCTCAGCCCGTCCATCTGCAGCGGCACACGACTGCTCGTCTATTCACTCAGACATGAGAACAAAATTAAAGGAGCCTTTATGTTTTATCTGTCTCACTGCTGAAAGGACGGAAAGACACGTACTGACAGACGAGCGCAGAGGGTCAGTAACACGTCCCTGGCACCGGCCTTTCAATTAGTCTCTCTGCAACAAGACATCAGCTGTGTGGCATCATGGGACGGAAGCGAACCCAAAATACAACCCATAATAATACTCACTTAAATCTCACTTACGCTTTTAAAAATAAAGGTTCCAAAATGGGGTTTTCACAGAGATGCCATGCCATAGAAGAACCACTTTGTGAACAGTTCTTATTAAAATTGAAATCATCTAAAGATCTTTTTGCACTAAATTGAACAGGGGTGTCCAAATCTGCTCCTGGAGGGCCACTGTCCTGCAGAGTTTAGCTCCAACTTGCCTCAACACTCTTGCCTGGAAGTTTCTAGTATGTCCTAGTAACATCTTGATTGTCTGCTTCAGGTGTGTTTAACTGAGGTTGAAGCTGAACTGTGCAGGACAGTGGCCCCCCAGGAGTAGGATTGGGCACCACTGATATAGAACCCTTTGTGCAATGGAAGAATCCCATGAACACACGATAGACAATTCCTTCACAAAAGACGAGATATCTGAGCAACTCGCTCACTCAAATATTCCATATAACAATGAGAATCAAGCTGTATTGTTACTGTAGAAATAAAATAGCCTAACTAGTGCTAGATATAGTAGATATATAGCGACTTATACTGTATAAACACATTCCCATTTGGTTCGAAATTGCTGTTCATATCACTTCTTTTGCTCTCCTTCAACCATATATCTGCTACTGTATTACTTATAATGTTACTTATAATATAGTATAACGTAATGTTCCTTGTACTCAG
>NW_028118190.1:0-36957 GCF_965113295.1 Leuciscus leuciscus
AACATTCACTTTTTCAAACAAAAACATATTTTTTTTAACAAAAAGTGGTTTAAACTCATGTATCTATATATTCATCTATTCATCTATCTATCCATCCATCCATCCATCCATCCATCACTCCATCACTCCATCCATCAATGTAACACAGGCCTAAAAAACATTCACTTTTTCAAACAAAAACATTTTTTTTAACAAAAACATTTTTTTTAACAAAAAGTTGTTTCAACTCATGTACCTATCTATCCATCCATCCATCCATCCATCCATCCATCCATCCATCCATCCATCACTCCATCCATCAATCTATCTATAGAAATAGACACTTACCTGTCAGCATTGGTGCTGTTTCAGCACTCGTGCTGATATGCACGGCAAATGCAACCATTTTGCATTGACAGGTGAACAGCTGGGGGAAAACTCAAGTTCAGTTTGCGTCAGGGCGTCTGCATGGATGCAGGGTCAAAGGCCAAAGGCCTGGCACGCTACCTCACCTAACCAGCTAAACCTACCCACCACCTGCACAAAAAAACAGAAAACAAAACCAAAAAACACTGACCACTGGCGGGACCTACACAGACCCTACCCAAAATATACCAGGATAGACCACCCCTATATAAAATAACCCTAGATACAACAGCAATTTATAAAATAGACCCCTGTTAAAAAAAAACAAATCTAAAAAATAAAGTGCAGTACCGTGTCTACACACCTGGTGGCGCTAGAGGCGCACCAAACCACCACCAGTCGACTAGCCATACATCAATTACTATATAAACCAAGTTTCGTACAGATAAAACACACCGTTGCAGATATATGGACAGTTAAGATTCGGCCAATCAGATGCCCTTTATGCAAATGAGGGTGGTTACTAATGAGGGTGAAAGTCGTTTTTACCTCCCTACCTATATGCCATTTTAACCCTAACCTAACCATAGCCTCAAACTAACCCTAAACCCAAACTAACCATTAGTCCAAAGACTACTTTCAATATTTAACACAAAACAATAAAAAAATATGAACAAACAGTCGATCAAACTCATCTATCCATCTATCCATCTATCCATCTATCCATCTATCTATCCATCCATCCATCCATCACTCCATCACTCCATCACTCCATCCATCCATGTATAACACAGGCCTAAAAACATTCACTTTTTCAAACAAAAACTTTTTTTTTTTTAACAAAAAGTTGTTTAAACTCATGTATCTATATATTCATCTATTCATCTATCTATCTATTTATCTATCTATCCATCCATCCATCCATCCATCCATCACTCCATCCATCCATGTATAACACAGGCCTAAAAACATTCACTTTTTCAAACAAAAACATATTTTTTTTAACAAAAAGTGGTTTAAACTCATGTATCTATATATTCATCTATTCATCTATCTATCCATCCATCCATCCATCCATCCATCACTCCATCACTCCATCCATCAATGTAACACAGGCCTAAAAAACATTCACTTTTTCAAACAAAAACATTTTTTTTAACAAAAACATTTTTTTTAACAAAAAGTTGTTTCAACTCATGTACCTATCTATCCATCCATCCATCCATCCATCCATCCATCCATCCATCCATCCATCACTCCATCCATCAATCTATCTATAGAAATAGACACTTACCTGTCAGCATTGGTGCTGTTTCAGCACTCGTGCTGATATGCACGGCAAATGCAACCATTTTGCATTGACAGGTGAACAGCTGGGGGAAAACTCAAGTTCAGTTTGCGTCAGGGCGTCTGCATGGATGCAGGGTCAAAGGCCAAAGGCCTGGCACGCTACCTCACCTAACCAGCTAAACCTACCCACCACCTGCACAAAAAAACAGAAAACAAAACCAAAAAACACTGACCACTGGCGGGACCTACACAGACCCTACCCAAAATATACCAGGATAGACCACCCCTATATAAAATAACCCTAGATACAACAGCAATTTATAAAATAGACCCCTGTTAAAAAAAAACAAATCTAAAAAATAAAGTGCAGTACCGTGTCTACACACCTGGTGGCGCTAGAGGCGCACCAAACCACCACCAGTCGACTAGCCATACATCAATTACTATATAAACCAAGTTTCGTACAGATAAAACACACCGTTGCAGATATATGGACAGTTAAGATTCGGCCAATCAGATGCCCTTTATGCAAATGAGGGTGGTTACTAATGAGGGTGAAAGTCGTTTTTACCTCCCTACCTATATGCCATTTTAACCCTAACCTAACCATAGCCTCAAACTAACCCTAAACCCAAACTAACCATTAGTCCAAAGACTACTTTCAATATTTAACACAAAACAATAAAAAAATATGAACAAACAGTCGATCAAACTCATCTATCCATCTATCCATCTATCCATCTATCCATCTATCTATCCATCCATCCATCCATCACTCCATCACTCCATCACTCCATCCATCCATGTATAACACAGGCCTAAAAACATTCACTTTTTCAAACAAAAACTTTTTTTTTTTTAACAAAAAGTTGTTTAAACTCATGTATCTATATATTCATCTATTCATCTATCTATCTATTTATCTATCTATCCATCCATCCATCCATCCATCCATCACTCCATCCATCCATGTATAACACAGGCCTAAAAACATTCACTTTTTCAAACAAAAACATATTTTTTTTAACAAAAAGTGGTTTAAACTCATGTATCTATATATTCATCTATTCATCTATCTATCCATCCATCCATCCATCCATCCATCACTCCATCACTCCATCCATCAATGTAACACAGGCCTAAAAAACATTCACTTTTTCAAACAAAAACATTTTTTTTAACAAAAACATTTTTTTTAACAAAAAGTTGTTTCAACTCATGTACCTATCTATCCATCCATCCATCCATCCATCCATCCATCCATCCATCCATCCATCCATCCATCCATCCATCCATCACTCCATCCATCAATCTATCTATAGAAATAGACACTTACCTGTCAGCATTGGTGCTGTTTCAGCACTCGTGCTGATATGCACGGCAAATGCAACCATTTTGCATTGACAGGTGAACAGCTGGGGGAAAACTCAAGTTCAGTTTGCGTCAGGGCGTCTGCATGGATGCAGGGTCAAAGGCCAAAGGCCTGGCACGCTACCTCACCTAACCAGCTAAACCTACCCACCACCTGCACAAAAAAACAGAAAACAAAACCAAAAAACACTGACCACTGGCGGGACCTACACAGACCCTACCCAAAATATACCAGGATAGACCACCCCTATATAAAATAACCCTAGATACAACAGCAATTTATAAAATAGACCCCTGTTAAAAAAAAACAAATCTAAAAAATAAAGTGCAGTACCGTGTCTACACACCTGGTGGCGCTAGAGGCGCACCAAACCACCACCAGTCGACTAGCCATACATCAATTACTATATAAACCAAGTTTCGTACAGATAAAACACACCGTTGCAGATATATGGACAGTTAAGATTCGGCCAATCAGATGCCCTTTATGCAAATGAGGGTGGTTACTAATGAGGGTGAAAGTCGTTTTTACCTCCCTACCTATATGCCATTTTAACCCTAACCTAACCATAGCCTCAAACTAACCCTAAACCCAAACTAACCATTAGTCCAAAGACTACTTTCAATATTTAACACAAAACAATAAAAAAATATGAACAAACAGTCGATCAAACTCATCTATCCATCTATCCATCTATCCATCTATCCATCTATCTATCCATCCATCCATCCATCACTCCATCACTCCATCACTCCATCCATCCATGTATAACACAGGCCTAAAAACATTCACTTTTTCAAACAAAAACTTTTTTTTTTTTAACAAAAAGTTGTTTAAACTCATGTATCTATATATTCATCTATTCATCTATCTATCTATTTATCTATCTATCCATCCATCCATCCATCCATCCATCACTCCATCCATCCATGTATAACACAGGCCTAAAAACATTCACTTTTTCAAACAAAAACATATTTTTTTTAACAAAAAGTGGTTTAAACTCATGTATCTATATATTCATCTATTCATCTATCTATCCATCCATCCATCCATCCATCCATCACTCCATCACTCCATCCATCAATGTAACACAGGCCTAAAAAACATTCACTTTTTCAAACAAAAACATTTTTTTTAACAAAAACATTTTTTTTAACAAAAAGTTGTTTCAACTCATGTACCTATCTATCCATCCATCCATCCATCCATCCATCCATCCATCCATCCATCCATCCATCCATCCATCCATCCATCACTCCATCCATCAATCTATCTATAGAAATAGACACTTACCTGTCAGCATTGGTGCTGTTTCAGCACTCGTGCTGATATGCACGGCAAATGCAACCATTTTGCATTGACAGGTGAACAGCTGGGGGAAAACTCAAGTTCAGTTTGCGTCAGGGCGTCTGCATGGATGCAGGGTCAAAGGCCAAAGGCCTGGCACGCTACCTCACCTAACCAGCTAAACCTACCCACCACCTGCACAAAAAAACAGAAAACAAAACCAAAAAACACTGACCACTGGCGGGACCTACACAGACCCTACCCAAAATATACCAGGATAGACCACCCCTATATAAAATAACCCTAGATACAACAGCAATTTATAAAATAGACCCCTGTTAAAAAAAAACAAATCTAAAAAATAAAGTGCAGTACCGTGTCTACACACCTGGTGGCGCTAGAGGCGCACCAAACCACCACCAGTCGACTAGCCATACATCAATTACTATATAAACCAAGTTTCGTACAGATAAAACACACCGTTGCAGATATATGGACAGTTAAGATTCGGCCAATCAGATGCCCTTTATGCAAATGAGGGTGGTTACTAATGAGGGTGAAAGTCGTTTTTACCTCCCTACCTATATGCCATTTTAACCCTAACCTAACCATAGCCTAACCTAACCATAGCCCCAAACTAACCCTAAACCCAAACTAACCATTAGTCCAAAGACTACTTTCAATATTTAACACAAAACAATAAAAAAATATGAACAAACAGTCGATCAAACTCATCTATCCATCTATCCATCTATCCATCTATCCATCTATCTATCCATCCATCCATCCATCCATCCATCACTCCATCACTCCATCCATCCATGTATAACACAGGCCTAAAAACATTCACTTTTTCAAACAAAAACTTTTTTTTTTTTAACAAAAAGTTGTTTAAACTCATGTATCTATATATTCATCTATTCATCTATCTATCTATTTATCTATCTATCCATCCATCCATCCATCCATCCATCACTCCATCCATCCATGTATAACACAGGCCTAAAAACATTCACTTTTTCAAACAAAAACATATTTTTTTTAACAAAAAGTGGTTTAAACTCATGTATCTATATATTCATCTATTCATCTATCTATCCATCCATCCATCCATCCATCCATCACTCCATCACTCCATCCATCAATGTAACACAGGCCTAAAAAACATTCACTTTTTCAAACAAAAACATTTTTTTTAACAAAAACATTTTTTTTAACAAAAAGTTGTTTCAACTCATGTACCTATCTATCCATCCATCCATCCATCCATCCATCCATCCATCCATCCATCCATCCATCCATCCATCCATCCATCACTCCATCCATCAATCTATCTATAGAAATAGACACTTACCTGTCAGCATTGGTGCTGTTTCAGCACTCGTGCTGATATGCACGGCAAATGCAACCATTTTGCATTGACAGGTGAACAGCTGGGGGAAAACTCAAGTTCAGTTTGCGTCAGGGCGTCTGCATGGATGCAGGGTCAAAGGCCAAAGGCCTGGCACGCTACCTCACCTAACCAGCTAAACCTACCCACCACCTGCACAAAAAAACAGAAAACAAAACCAAAAAACACTGACCACTGGCGGGACCTACACAGACCCTACCCAAAATATACCAGGATAGACCACCCCTATATAAAATAACCCTAGATACAACAGCAATTTATAAAATAGACCCCTGTTAAAAAAAAACAAATCTAAAAAATAAAGTGCAGTACCGTGTCTACACACCTGGTGGCGCTAGAGGCGCACCAAACCACCACCAGTCGACTAGCCATACATCAATTACTATATAAACCAAGTTTCGTACAGATAAAACACACCGTTGCAGATATATGGACAGTTAAGATTCGGCCAATCAGATGCCCTTTATGCAAATGAGGGTGGTTACTAATGAGGGTGAAAGTCGTTTTTACCTCCCTACCTATATGCCATTTTAACCCTAACCTAACCATAGCCTCAAACTAACCCTAAACCCAAACTAACCATTAGTCCAAAGACTACTTTCAATATTTAACACAAAACAATAAAAAAATATGAACAAACAGTCGATCAAACTCATCTATCCATCTATCCATCTATCCATCTATCCATCTATCTATCCATCCATCCATCCATCACTCCATCACTCCATCACTCCATCCATCCATGTATAACACAGGCCTAAAAACATTCACTTTTTCAAACAAAAACTTTTTTTTTTTTAACAAAAAGTTGTTTAAACTCATGTATCTATATATTCATCTATTCATCTATCTATCTATTTATCTATCTATCCATCCATCCATCCATCCATCCATCACTCCATCCATCCATGTATAACACAGGCCTAAAAACATTCACTTTTTCAAACAAAAACATATTTTTTTTAACAAAAAGTGGTTTAAACTCATGTATCTATATATTCATCTATTCATCTATCTATCCATCCATCCATCCATCCATCCATCACTCCATCACTCCATCCATCAATGTAACACAGGCCTAAAAAACATTCACTTTTTCAAACAAAAACATTTTTTTTAACAAAAACATTTTTTTTAACAAAAAGTTGTTTCAACTCATGTACCTATCTATCCATCCATCCATCCATCCATCCATCCATCCATCCATCCATCCATCCATCCATCCATCCATCCATCACTCCATCCATCAATCTATCTATAGAAATAGACACTTACCTGTCAGCATTGGTGCTGTTTCAGCACTCGTGCTGATATGCACGGCAAATGCAACCATTTTGCATTGACAGGTGAACAGCTGGGGGAAAACTCAAGTTCAGTTTGCGTCAGGGCGTCTGCATGGATGCAGGGTCAAAGGCCAAAGGCCTGGCACGCTACCTCACCTAACCAGCTAAACCTACCCACCACCTGCACAAAAAAACAGAAAACAAAACCAAAAAACACTGACCACTGGCGGGACCTACACAGACCCTACCCAAAATATACCAGGATAGACCACCCCTATATAAAATAACCCTAGATACAACAGCAATTTATAAAATAGACCCCTGTTAAAAAAAAACAAATCTAAAAAATAAAGTGCAGTACCGTGTCTACACACCTGGTGGCGCTAGAGGCGCACCAAACCACCACCAGTCGACTAGCCATACATCAATTACTATATAAACCAAGTTTCGTACAGATAAAACACACCGTTGCAGATATATGGACAGTTAAGATTCGGCCAATCAGATGCCCTTTATGCAAATGAGGGTGGTTACTAATGAGGGTGAAAGTCGTTTTTACCTCCCTACCTATATGCCATTTTAACCCTAACCTAACCATAGCCTAACCTAACCATAGCCCCAAACTAACCCTAAACCCAAACTAACCATTAGTCCAAAGACTACTTTCAATATTTAACACAAAACAATAAAAAAATATGAACAAACAGTCGATCAAACTCATCTATCCATCTATCCATCTATCCATCTATCCATCTATCTATCCATCCATCCATCCATCCATCCATCACTCCATCACTCCATCCATCCATGTATAACACAGGCCTAAAAACATTCACTTTTTCAAACAAAAACTTTTTTTTTTTTAACAAAAAGTTGTTTAAACTCATGTATCTATATATTCATCTATTCATCTATCTATCTATTTATCTATCTATCCATCCATCCATCCATCCATCCATCACTCCATCCATCCATGTATAACACAGGCCTAAAAACATTCACTTTTTCAAACAAAAACATATTTTTTTTAACAAAAAGTGGTTTAAACTCATGTATCTATATATTCATCTATTCATCTATCTATCCATCCATCCATCCATCCATCCATCACTCCATCACTCCATCCATCAATGTAACACAGGCCTAAAAAACATTCACTTTTTCAAACAAAAACATTTTTTTTAACAAAAACATTTTTTTTAACAAAAAGTTGTTTCAACTCATGTACCTATCTATCCATCCATCCATCCATCCATCCATCCATCCATCCATCCATCCATCCATCCATCCATCCATCACTCCATCCATCAATCTATCTATAGAAATAGACACTTACCTGTCAGCATTGGTGCTGTTTCAGCACTCGTGCTGATATGCACGGCAAATGCAACCATTTTGCATTGACAGGTGAACAGCTGGGGGAAAACTCAAGTTCAGTTTGCGTCAGGGCGTCTGCATGGATGCAGGGTCAAAGGCCAAAGGCCTGGCACGCTACCTCACCTAACCAGCTAAACCTACCCACCACCTGCACAAAAAAACAGAAAACAAAACCAAAAAACACTGACCACTGGCGGGACCTACACAGACCCTACCCAAAATATACCAGGATAGACCACCCCTATATAAAATAACCCTAGATACAACAGCAATTTATAAAATAGACCCCTGTTAAAAAAAAACAAATCTAAAAAATAAAGTGCAGTACCGTGTCTACACACCTGGTGGCGCTAGAGGCGCACCAAACCACCACCAGTCGACTAGCCATACATCAATTACTATATAAACCAAGTTTCGTACAGATAAAACACACCGTTGCAGATATATGGACAGTTAAGATTCGGCCAATCAGATGCCCTTTATGCAAATGAGGGTGGTTACTAATGAGGGTGAAAGTCGTTTTTACCTCCCTACCTAACCCTAACCCTAACCCTAACCCTAACCCTAACAAAAACATTTTTTTTAACAAAAAGTTGTTTCAACTCATGTACCTATCTATCCATCCATCCATCCATCCATCCATCCATCCATCCATCCATCCATCCATCACTCCATCCATCAATCTATCTATAGAAATAGACACTTACCTGTCAGCATTGGTGCTGTTTCAGCACTCGTGCTGATATGCACGGCAAATGCAACCATTTTGCATTGACAGGTGAACAGCTGGGGGAAAACTCAAGTTCAGTTTGCGTCAGGGCGTCTGCATGGATGCAGGGTCAAAGGCCAAAGGCCTGGCACGCTACCTCACCTAACCAGCTAAACCTACCCACCACCTGCACAAAAAAACAGAAAACAAAACCAAAAAACACTGACCACTGGCGGGACCTACACAGACCCTACCCAAAATATACCAGGATAGACCACCCCTATATAAAATAACCCTAGATACAACAGCAATTTATAAAATAGACCCCTGTTAAAAAAAAACAAATCTAAAAAATAAAGTGCAGTACCGTGTCTACACACCTGGTGGCGCTAGAGGCGCACCAAACCACCACCAGTCGACTAGCCATACATCAATTACTATATAAACCAAGTTTCGTACAGATAAAACACACCGTTGCAGATATATGGACAGTTAAGATTCGGCCAATCAGATGCCCTTTATGCAAATGAGGGTGGTTACTAATGAGGGTGAAAGTCGTTTTTACCTCCCTACCTATATGCCATTTTAACCCTAACCTAACCATAGCCTCAAACTAACCCTAAACCCAAACTAACCATTAGTCCAAAGACTACTTTCAATATTTAACACAAAACAATAAAAAAATATGAACAAACAGTCGATCAAACTCATCTATCCATCTATCCATCTATCCATCTATCCATCTATCTATCCATCCATCCATCCATCCATCACTCCATCACTCCATCACTCCATCCATCCATGTATAACACAGGCCTAAAAACATTCACTTTTTCAAACAAAAACTTTTTTTTTTTTAACAAAAAGTTGTTTAAACTCATGTATCTATATATTCATCTATTCATCTATCTATCTATTTATCTATCTATCCATCCATCCATCCATCCATCCATCACTCCATCCATCCATGTATAACACAGGCCTAAAAACATTCACTTTTTCAAACAAAAACATATTTTTTTTAACAAAAAGTGGTTTAAACTCATGTATCTATATATTCATCTATTCATCTATCTATCCATCCATCCATCCATCCATCCATCACTCCATCACTCCATCCATCAATGTAACACAGGCCTAAAAAACATTCACTTTTTCAAACAAAAACATTTTTTTTAACAAAAACATTTTTTTTAACAAAAAGTTGTTTCAACTCATGTACCTATCTATCCATCCATCCATCCATCCATCCATCCATCCATCCATCCATCCATCCATCCATCCATCCATCCATCCATCCATCCATCCATCCATCCATCCATCCATCCATCACTCCATCCATCAATCTATCTATAGAAATAGACACTTACCTGTCAGCATTGGTGCTGTTTCAGCACTCGTGCTGATATGCACGGCAAATGCAACCATTTTGCATTGACAGGTGAACAGCTGGGGGAAAACTCAAGTTCAGTTTGCGTCAGGGCGTCTGCATGGATGCAGGGTCAAAGGCCAAACCAAAGGCCTGGCACGCTACCTCACCTAACCAGCTAAACCTACCCACCACCTGCACAAAAAAACAGAAAACAAAACCAAAAAACACTGACCACTGGCGGGACCTACACAGACCCTACCCAAAATATACCAGGATAGACCACCCCTATATAAAATAACCCTAGATACAACAGCAATTTATAAAATAGACCCCTGTTAAAAAAAAACAAATCTAAAAAATAAAGTGCAGTACCGTGTCTACACACCTGGTGGCGCTAGAGGCGCACCAAACCACCACCAGTCGACTAGCCATACATCAATTACTATATAAACCAAGTTTCGTACAGATAAAACACACCGTTGCAGATATATGGACAGTTAAGATTCGGCCAATCAGATGCCCTTTATGCAAATGAGGGTGGTTACTAATGAGGGTGAAAGTCGTTTTTACCTCCCTACCTATATGCCATTTTAACCCTAACCTAACCATAGCCTCAAACTAACCCTAAACCCAAACTAACCATTAGTCCAAAGACTACTTTCAATATTTAACACAAAACAATAAAAAAATATGAACAAACAGTCGATCAAACTCATCTATCCATCTATCCATCTATCCATCTATCCATCTATCTATCCATCCATCCATCCATCCATCACTCCATCACTCCATCACTCCATCCATCCATGTATAACACAGGCCTAAAAACATTCACTTTTTCAAACAAAAACTTTTTTTTTTTTAACAAAAAGTTGTTTAAACTCATGTATCTATATATTCATCTATTCATCTATCTATCTATTTATCTATCTATCCATCCATCCATCCATCCATCCATCACTCCATCCATCCATGTATAACACAGGCCTAAAAACATTCACTTTTTCAAACAAAAACATATTTTTTTTAACAAAAAGTGGTTTAAACTCATGTATCTATATATTCATCTATTCATCTATCTATCCATCCATCCATCCATCCATCCATCACTCCATCACTCCATCCATCAATGTAACACAGGCCTAAAAAACATTCACTTTTTCAAACAAAAACATTTTTTTTAACAAAAACATTTTTTTTAACAAAAAGTTGTTTCAACTCATGTACCTATCTATCCATCCATCCATCCATCCATCCATCCATCCATCCATCCATCCATCCATCCATCCATCCATCCATCCATCCATCCATCCATCCATCCATCCATCCATCCATCACTCCATCCATCAATCTATCTATAGAAATAGACACTTACCTGTCAGCATTGGTGCTGTTTCAGCACTCGTGCTGATATGCACGGCAAATGCAACCATTTTGCATTGACAGGTGAACAGCTGGGGGAAAACTCAAGTTCAGTTTGCGTCAGGGCGTCTGCATGGATGCAGGGTCAAAGGCCGGCCTGGCACGCTACCTCACCTAACCAGCTAAACCTACCCACCACCTGCACAAAAAAACAGAAAACAAAACCAAAAAACACTGACCACTGGCGGGACCTACACAGACCCTACCCAAAATATACCAGGATAGACCACCCCTATATAAAATAACCCTAGATACAACAGCAATTTATAAAATAGACCCCTGTTAAAAAAAAACAAATCTAAAAAATAAAGTGCAGTACCGTGTCTACACACCTGGTGGCGCTAGAGGCGCACCAAACCACCACCAGTCGACTAGCCATACATCAATTACTATATAAACCAAGTTTCGTACAGATAAAACACACCGTTGCAGATATATGGACAGTTAAGATTCGGCCAATCAGATGCCCTTTATGCAAATGAGGGTGGTTACTAATGAGGGTGAAAGTCGTTTTTACCTCCCTACCTATATGCCATTTTAACCCTAACCTAACCATAGCCTCAAACTAACCCTAAACCCAAACTAACCATTAGTCCAAAGACTACTTTCAATATTTAACACAAAACAATAAAAAAATATGAACAAACAGTCGATCAAACTCATCTATCCATCTATCCATCTATCCATCTATCCATCTATCTATCCATCCATCCATCCATCCATCACTCCATCACTCCATCACTCCATCCATCCATGTATAACACAGGCCTAAAAACATTCACTTTTTCAAACAAAAACTTTTTTTTTTTTAACAAAAAGTTGTTTAAACTCATGTATCTATATATTCATCTATTCATCTATCTATCTATTTATCTATCTATCCATCCATCCATCCATCCATCCATCACTCCATCCATCCATGTATAACACAGGCCTAAAAACATTCACTTTTTCAAACAAAAACATATTTTTTTTAACAAAAAGTGGTTTAAACTCATGTATCTATATATTCATCTATTCATCTATCTATCCATCCATCCATCCATCCATCCATCACTCCATCACTCCATCCATCAATGTAACACAGGCCTAAAAAACATTCACTTTTTCAAACAAAAACATTTTTTTTAACAAAAACATTTTTTTTAACAAAAAGTTGTTTCAACTCATGTACCTATCTATCCATCCATCCATCCATCCATCCATCCATCCATCCATCCATCCATCCATCCATCCATCCATCCATCCATCCATCCATCCATCCATCCATCCATCCATCATCCATCCATCAATCTATCTATAGAAATAGACACTTACCTGTCAGCATTGGTGCTGTTTCAGCACTCGTGCTGATATGCACGGCAAATGCAACCATTTTGCATTGACAGGTGAACAGCTGGGGGAAAACTCAAGTTCAGTTTGCGTCAGGGCGTCTGCATGGATGCAGGGTCAAAGGCCAAAGGCCTGGCACGCTACCTCACCTAACCAGCTAAACCTACCCACCACCTGCACAAAAAAACAGAAAACAAAACCAAAAAACACTGACCACTGGCGGGACCTACACAGACCCTACCCAAAATATACCAGGATAGACCACCCCTATATAAAATAACCCTAGATACAACAGCAATTTATAAAATAGACCCCTGTTAAAAAAAAACAAATCTAAAAAATAAAGTGCAGTACCGTGTCTACACACCTGGTGGCGCTAGAGGCGCACCAAACCACCACCAGTCGACTAGCCATACATCAATTACTATATAAACCAAGTTTCGTACAGATAAAACACACCGTTGCAGATATATGGACAGTTAAGATTCGGCCAATCAGATGCCCTTTATGCAAATGAGGGTGGTTACTAATGAGGGTGAAAGTCGTTTTTACCTCCCTACCTATATGCCATTTTAACCCTAACCTAACCATAGCCTCAAACTAACCCTAAACCCAAACTAACCATTAGTCCAAAGACTACTTTCAATATTTAACACAAAACAATAAAAAAATATGAACAAACAGTCGATCAAACTCATCTATCCATCTATCCATCTATCCATCTATCCATCTATCTATCCATCCATCCATCCATCACTCCATCACTCCATCACTCCATCCATCCATGTATAACACAGGCCTAAAAACATTCACTTTTTCAAACAAAAACTATTTTTTTTTTAACAAAAAGTTGTTTAAACTCATGTATCTATATATTCATCTATTCATCTATCTATCTATTTATCTATCTATCCATCCATCCATCCATCCATCCATCCATCACTCCATCACTCCATCCATCCATGTATAACACAGGCCTAAAAACATTCACTTTTTCAAACAAAAACATATTTTTTTTAACAAAAAGTGGTTTAAACTCATGTATCTATATATTCATCTATTCATCTATCTATCCATCCATCCATCCATCCATCCATCACTCCATCACTCCATCCATCAATGTAACACAGGCCTAAAAAACATTCACTTTTTCAAACAAAAACATTTTTTTTAACAAAAACATTTTTTTTAACAAAAAGTTGTTTCAACTCATGTACCTATCTATCCATCCATCCATCCATCCATCCATCCATCCATCCATCCATCCATCCATCCATCCATCCATCCATCCATCCATCCATCCATCACTCCATCCATCAATCTATCTATAGAAATAGACACTTACCTGTCAGCATTGGTGCTGTTTCAGCACTCGTGCTGATATGCACGGCAAATGCAACCATTTTGCATTGACAGGTGAACAGCTGGGGGAAAACTCAAGTTCAGTTTGCGTCAGGGCGTCTGCATGGATGCAGGGTCAAAGGCCAAAGGCCTGGCACGCTACCTCACCTAACCAGCTAAACCTACCCACCACCTGCACAAAAAAACAGAAAACAAAACCAAAAAACACTGACCACTGGCGGGACCTACACAGACCCTACCCAAAATATACCAGGATAGACCACCCCTATATAAAATAACCCTAGATACAACAGCAATTTATAAAATAGACCCCTGTTAAAAAAAAACAAATCTAAAAAATAAAGTGCAGTACCGTGTCTACACACCTGGTGGCGCTAGAGGCGCACCAAACCACCACCAGTCGACTAGCCATACATCAATTACTATATAAACCAAGTTTCGTACAGATAAAACACACCGTTGCAGATATATGGACAGTTAAGATTCGGCCAATCAGATGCCCTTTATGCAAATGAGGGTGGTTACTAATGAGGGTGAAAGTCGTTTTTACCTCCCTACCTATATGCCATTTTAACCCTAACCTAACCATAGCCTCAAACTAACCCTAAACCCAAACTAACCATTAGTCCAAAGACTACTTTCAATATTTAACACAAAACAATAAAAAAATATGAACAAACAGTCGATCAAACTCATCTATCCATCTATCCATCTATCCATCTATCCATCTATCTATCCATCCATCCATCCATCCATCACTCCATCACTCCATCACTCCATCCATCCATGTATAACACAGGCCTAAAAACATTCACTTTTTCAAACAAAAACTTTTTTTTTTTTAACAAAAAGTTGTTTAAACTCATGTATCTATATATTCATCTATTCATCTATCTATCTATTTATCTATCTATCCATCCATCCATCCATCCATCCATCACTCCATCCATCCATGTATAACACAGGCCTAAAAACATTCACTTTTTCAAACAAAAACATATTTTTTTTAACAAAAAGTGGTTTAAACTCATGTATCTATATATTCATCTATTCATCTATCTATCCATCCATCCATCCATCCATCCATCACTCCATCACTCCATCCATCAATGTAACACAGGCCTAAAAAACATTCACTTTTTCAAACAAAAACATTTTTTTTAACAAAAACATTTTTTTTAACAAAAAGTTGTTTCAACTCATGTACCTATCTATCCATCCATCCATCCATCCATCCATCCATCCATCCATCCATCCATCCATCCATCCATCCATCCATCCATCCATCCATCCATCCATCCATCCATCCATCCATCCATCACTCCATCCATCAATCTATCTATAGAAATAGACACTTACCTGTCAGCATTGGTGCTGTTTCAGCACTCGTGCTGATATGCACGGCAAATGCAACCATTTTGCATTGACAGGTGAACAGCTGGGGGAAAACTCAAGTTCAGTTTGCGTCAGGGCGTCTGCATGGATGCAGGGTCAAAGGCCAAAGGCCTGGCACGCTACCTCACCTAACCAGCTAAACCTACCCACCACCTGCACAAAAAAACAGAAAACAAAACCAAAAAACACTGACCACTGGCGGGACCTACACAGACCCTACCCAAAATATACCAGGATAGACCACCCCTATATAAAATAACCCTAGATACAACAGCAATTTATAAAATAGACCCCTGTTAAAAAAAAACAAATCTAAAAAATAAAGTGCAGTACCGTGTCTACACACCTGGTGGCGCTAGAGGCGCACCAAACCACCACCAGTCGACTAGCCATACATCAATTACTATATAAACCAAGTTTCGTACAGATAAAACACACCGTTGCAGATATATGGACAGTTAAGATTCGGCCAATCAGATGCCCTTTATGCAAATGAGGGTGGTTACTAATGAGGGTGAAAGTCGTTTTTACCTCCCTACCTATATGCCATTTTAACCCTAACCTAACCATAGCCTCAAACTAACCCTAAACCCAAACTAACCATTAGTCCAAAGACTACTTTCAATATTTAACACAAAACAATAAAAAAATATGAACAAACAGTCGATCAAACTCATCTATCCATCTATCCATCTATCCATCTATCCATCTATCTATCCATCCATCCATCCATCACTCCATCACTCCATCACTCCATCCATCCATGTATAACACAGGCCTAAAAACATTCACTTTTTCAAACAAAAACTTTTTTTTTTTTAACAAAAAGTTGTTTAAACTCATGTATCTATATATTCATCTATTCATCTATCTATCTATTTATCTATCTATCCATCCATCCATCCATCCATCCATCCATCACTCCATCACTCCATCCATCCATGTATAACACAGGCCTAAAAACATTCACTTTTTCAAACAAAAACATATTTTTTTTAACAAAAAGTGGTTTAAACTCATGTATCTATATATTCATCTATTCATCTATCTATCCATCCATCCATCCATCCATCCATCACTCCATCACTCCATCCATCAATGTAACACAGGCCTAAAAAACATTCACTTTTTCAAACAAAAACATTTTTTTTAACAAAAACATTTTTTTTAACAAAAAGTTGTTTCAACTCATGTACCTATCTATCCATCCATCCATCCATCCATCCATCCATCCATCCATCCATCCATCCATCCATCCATCCATCCATCACTCCATCCATCAATCTATCTATAGAAATAGACACTTACCTGTCAGCATTGGTGCTGTTTCAGCACTCGTGCTGATATGCACGGCAAATGCAACCATTTTGCATTGACAGGTGAACAGCTGGGGGAAAACTCAAGTTCAGTTTGCGTCAGGGCGTCTGCATGGATGCAGGGTCAAAGGCCAAAGGCCTGGCACGCTACCTCACCTAACCAGCTAAACCTACCCACCACCTGCACAAAAAAACAGAAAACAAAACCAAAAAACACTGACCACTGGCGGGACCTACACAGACCCTACCCAAAATATACCAGGATAGACCACCCCTATATAAAATAACCCTAGATACAACAGCAATTTATAAAATAGACCCCTGTTAAAAAAAAACAAATCTAAAAAATAAAGTGCAGTACCGTGTCTACACACCTGGTGGCGCTAGAGGCGCACCAAACCACCACCAGTCGACTAGCCATACATCAATTACTATATAAACCAAGTTTCGTACAGATAAAACACACCGTTGCAGATATATGGACAGTTAAGATTCGGCCAATCAGATGCCCTTTATGCAAATGAGGGTGGTTACTAATGAGGGTGAAAGTCGTTTTTACCTCCCTACCTAACCCTAACCCTAACCCTAACCCTAACCCTAACTTTTCTCTTCGACCCATACAGGTCTGGAGTTGGTTAAAATGGCCGCCATCATTGGTCTGAGTGATGTTGCAGAGCCACATACATTTTTCCTCCGTCCACTGTGACGTTGAGCGTCTCCAAAAAGGGTCCATGTCCATACAGACGTGGGATTTATGCCCCTCACCACTCTTAGCTAACACCTACCATTCGTTTTTTTTGTTCAAATTAAGCCCTTGTTGGCATAAACCACGGCAATGTAGCCCTTTTGGATCTAGCCCACGGCGTTTTAGCCCTCTTTTAATGTTTTATAATTGTATGCGTCTCTCTCGGGGTTTCTTGGGGCATTTCGGTGCTTGTGTGGGGAGCGGCCAGTTGAAGCGAAGGCCAGTGCACAGCCTGAAGTGTCTTCGGACAGTTTATGGATTTTCTCTTCACCTAACCAAGCCCGTGCCTCGTAACTCTGGACCTCGTGCATGTTATCTGGATGTTCTTTGAGATGTCTGGGGGGGTATGTGTATAATTATTAAATATTAAAATGAGAAATAAATTTATTGATAGTCAAAAAACGATTTATGAAGCACCATTTAGTGCTGAAAGGTATTTTAGTTCAAGTGGGAGGGGCGCCCGCCCTCTGAAGTCCACTATAAAATCAAGTGTGACCACGCCCTCGAGCACGAGGAAGCCGAGAGGGATTTGAGAGAGTTGTCATTCTAAATTCACCTGATGAGGAGCCTTGGGAAAGCTCGAAACGCGTCGTGAAAGTATGCCTGAATGACTCGAAACCGTAAAAATGAGTACAGCTGCCATCATTTGGGGGTTCGTGATGTAGCAGAAGCCTTGGAAAATTTTCTCTTCGACCCATACAGGTCTGGAGTTGGTTAAAATGGCCGCCATCATTGGTCTGAGTGATGTTGCAGAGCCACATAAATTTTTCCTCCGTCCACTGTGACGTTGAGCGTCTCCAAAAAGGGTCCATGTCCATACAGACGTGGGATTTATGCCCCTCACCACTCTTAGCTAACACCTACCATTCGTTTTTTTTGTTCAAATTAAGCCCTTGTTGGCATAAACCACGGCAATGTAGCCCTTTTGGATCTAGCCCACGGCGTTTTAGCCCTCTTTTAATGTTTTATAATTGTATGCGTCTCTCTCGGGGTTTCTTGGGGCATTTCGGTGCTTGTGTGGGGAGCGGCCAGTTGAAGCGAAGGCCAGTGCACAGCCTGAAGTGTCTTCGGACAGTTTATGGATTTTCTCTTCACCTAACCTAACCCTCACACTCTAACCTATCCATCCATCCATCCATCCATCCATCACTCCATCCATCCATGTATAACACAGGCCTAAAAACATTCACTTTTTCAAACAAAAACATATTTTTTTTAACAAAAAGTGGTTTAAACTCATGTATCTATATATTCATCTATTCATCTATCTATCCATCCATCCATCCATCCATCCATCACTCCATCACTCCATCCATCAATGTAACACAGGCCTAAAAAACATTCACTTTTTCAAACAAAAACATTTTTTTTAACAAAAACATTTTTTTTAACAAAAAGTTGTTTCAACTCATGTACCTATCTATCCATCCATCCATCCATCCATCCATCCATCCATCCATCCATCCATCCATCCATCCATCCATCCATCCATCCATCCATCCATCCATCCATCCATCCATCACTCCATCCATCAATCTATCTATAGAAATAGACACTTACCTGTCAGCATTGGTGCTGTTTCAGCACTCGTGCTGATATGCACGGCAAATGCAACCATTTTGCATTGACAGGTGAACAGCTGGGGGAAAACTCAAGTTCAGTTTGCGTCAGGGCGTCTGCATGGATGCAGGGTCAAAGGCCAAAGGCCTGGCACGCTACCTCACCTAACCAGCTAAACCTACCCACCACCTGCACAAAAAAACAGAAAACAAAACCAAAAAACACTGACCACTGGCGGGACCTACACAGACCCTACCCAAAATATACCAGGATAGACCACCCCTATATAAAATAACCCTAGATACAACAGCAATTTATAAAATAGACCCCTGTTAAAAAAAAACAAATCTAAAAAATAAAGTGCAGTACCGTGTCTACACACCTGGTGGCGCTAGAGGCGCACCAAACCACCACCAGTCGACTAGCCATACATCAATTACTATATAAACCAAGTTTCGTACAGATAAAACACACCGTTGCAGATATATGGACAGTTAAGATTCGGCCAATCAGATGCCCTTTATGCAAATGAGGGTGGTTACTAATGAGGGTGAAAGTCGTTTTTACCTCCCTACCTATATGCCATTTTAACCCTAACCTAACCATAGCCTCAAACTAACCCTAAACCCAAACTAACCATTAGTCCAAAGACTACTTTCAATATTTAACACAAAACAATAAAAAAATATGAACAAACAGTCGATCAAACTCATCTATCCATCTATCCATCTATCCATCTATCCATCTATCTATCCATCCATCCATCCATCACTCCATCACTCCATCACTCCATCCATCCATGTATAACACAGGCCTAAAAACATTCACTTTTTCAAACAAAAACTTTTTTTTTTTTAACAAAAAGTTGTTTAAACTCATGTATCTATATATTCATCTATTCATCTATCTATCTATTTATCTATCTATCCATCCATCCATCCATCCATCCATCACTCCATCCATCCATGTATAACACAGGCCTAAAAACATTCACTTTTTCAAACAAAAACATATTTTTTTTAACAAAAAGTGGTTTAAACTCATGTATCTATATATTCATCTATTCATCTATCTATCCATCCATCCATCCATCCATCCATCACTCCATCACTCCATCCATCAATGTAACACAGGCCTAAAAAACATTCACTTTTTCAAACAAAAACATTTTTTTTAACAAAAACATTTTTTTTAACAAAAAGTTGTTTCAACTCATGTACCTATCTATCCATCCATCCATCCATCCATCCATCCATCCATCCATCCATCCATCACTCCATCCATCAATCTATCTATAGAAATAGACACTTACCTGTCAGCATTGGTGCTGTTTCAGCACTCGTGCTGATATGCACGGCAAATGCAACCATTTTGCATTGACAGGTGAACAGCTGGGGGAAAACTCAAGTTCAGTTTGCGTCAGGGCGTCTGCATGGATGCAGGGTCAAAGGCCAAAGGCCTGGCACGCTACCTCACCTAACCAGCTAAACCTACCCACCACCTGCACAAAAAAACAGAAAACAAAACCAAAAAACACTGACCACTGGCGGGACCTACACAGACCCTACCCAAAATATACCAGGATAGACCACCCCTATATAAAATAACCCTAGATACAACAGCAATTTATAAAATAGACCCCTGTTAAAAAAAAACAAATCTAAAAAATAAAGTGCAGTACCGTGTCTACACACCTGGTGGCGCTAGAGGCGCACCAAACCACCACCAGTCGACTAGCCATACATCAATTACTATATAAACCAAGTTTCGTACAGATAAAACACACCGTTGCAGATATATGGACAGTTAAGATTCGGCCAATCAGATGCCCTTTATGCAAATGAGGGTGGTTACTAATGAGGGTGAAAGTCGTTTTTACCTCCCTACCTATATGCCATTTTAACCCTAACCTAACCATAGCCTCAAACTAACCCTAAACCCAAACTAACCATTAGTCCAAAGACTACTTTCAATATTTAACACAAAACAATAAAAAAATATGAACAAACAGTCGATCAAACTCATCTATCCATCTATCCATCTATCCATCTATCCATCTATCTATCCATCCATCCATCCATCACTCCATCACTCCATCACTCCATCCATCCATGTATAACACAGGCCTAAAAACATTCACTTTTTCAAACAAAAACTTTTTTTTTTTTAACAAAAAGTTGTTTAAACTCATGTATCTATATATTCATCTATTCATCTATCTATCTATTTATCTATCTATCCATCCATCCATCCATCCATCCATCACTCCATCCATCCATGTATAACACAGGCCTAAAAACATTCACTTTTTCAAACAAAAACATATTTTTTTTAACAAAAAGTGGTTTAAACTCATGTATCTATATATTCATCTATTCATCTATCTATCCATCCATCCATCCATCCATCCATCACTCCATCACTCCATCCATCAATGTAACACAGGCCTAAAAAACATTCACTTTTTCAAACAAAAACATTTTTTTTAACAAAAACATTTTTTTTAACAAAAAGTTGTTTCAACTCATGTACCTATCTATCCATCCATCCATCCATCCATCCATCCATCCATCCATCCATCCATCCATCCATCACTCCATCCATCAATCTATCTATAGAAATAGACACTTACCTGTCAGCATTGGTGCTGTTTCAGCACTCGTGCTGATATGCACGGCAAATGCAACCATTTTGCATTGACAGGTGAACAGCTGGGGGAAAACTCAAGTTCAGTTTGCGTCAGGGCGTCTGCATGGATGCAGGGTCAAAGGCCAAAGGCCTGGCACGCTACCTCACCTAACCAGCTAAACCTACCCACCACCTGCACAAAAAAACAGAAAACAAAACCAAAAAACACTGACCACTGGCGGGACCTACACAGACCCTACCCAAAATATACCAGGATAGACCACCCCTATATAAAATAACCCTAGATACAACAGCAATTTATAAAATAGACCCCTGTTAAAAAAAAACAAATCTAAAAAATAAAGTGCAGTACCGTGTCTACACACCTGGTGGCGCTAGAGGCGCACCAAACCACCACCAGTCGACTAGCCATACATCAATTACTATATAAACCAAGTTTCGTACAGATAAAACACACCGTTGCAGATATATGGACAGTTAAGATTCGGCCAATCAGATGCCCTTTATGCAAATGAGGGTGGTTACTAATGAGGGTGAAAGTCGTTTTTACCTCCCTACCTAACCCTAACTCTAACCCTAACCCTAACCCTACCTCACCTAACCAGCTAAACCTACCCACCACCTGCACAAAAAAACAGAAAACAAAACCAAAAAACACTGACCACTGGCGGGACCTACACAGACCCTACCCAAAATATACCAGGATAGACCACCCCTATATAAAATAACCCTAGATACAACAGCAATTTATAAAATAGACCCCTGTTAAAAAAAAACAAATCTAAAAAATAAAGTGCAGTACCGTGTCTACACACCTGGTGGCGCTAGAGGCGCACCAAACCACCACCAGTCGACTAGCCATACATCAATTACTATATAAACCAAGTTTCGTACAGATAAAACACACCGTTGCAGATATATGGACAGTTAAGATTCGGCCAATCAGATGCCCTTTATGCAAATGAGGGTGGTTACTAATGAGGGTGAAAGTCGTTTTTACCTCCCTACCTATATGCCATTTTAACCCTAACCTAACCATAGCCTCAAACTAACCCTAAACCCAAACTAACCATTAGTCCAAAGACTACTTTCAATATTTAACACAAAACAATAAAAAAATATGAACAAACAGTCGATCAAACTCATCTATCCATCTATCCATCTATCCATCTATCCATCTATCTATCCATCCATCCATCCATCACTCCATCACTCCATCACTCCATCCATCCATGTATAACACAGGCCTAAAAACATTCACTTTTTCAAACAAAAACTTTTTTTTTTTTAACAAAAAGTTGTTTAAACTCATGTATCTATATATTCATCTATTCATCTATCTATCTATTTATCTATCTATCCATCCATCCATCCATCCATCCATCACTCCATCCATCCATGTATAACACAGGCCTAAAAACATTCACTTTTTCAAACAAAAACATATTTTTTTTAACAAAAAGTGGTTTAAACTCATGTATCTATATATTCATCTATTCATCTATCTATCCATCCATCCATCCATCCATCCATCACTCCATCACTCCATCCATCAATGTAACACAGGCCTAAAAAACATTCACTTTTTCAAACAAAAACATTTTTTTTAACAAAAACATTTTTTTTAACAAAAAGTTGTTTCAACTCATGTACCTATCTATCCATCCATCCATCCATCCATCCATCCATCCATCCATCCATCCATCACTCCATCCATCAATCTATCTATAGAAATAGACACTTACCTGTCAGCATTGGTGCTGTTTCAGCACTCGTGCTGATATGCACGGCAAATGCAACCATTTTGCATTGACAGGTGAACAGCTGGGGGAAAACTCAAGTTCAGTTTGCGTCAGGGCGTCTGCATGGATGCAGGGTCAAAGGCCAAAGGCCTGGCACGCTACCTCACCTAACCAGCTAAACCTACCCACCACCTGCACAAAAAAACAGAAAACAAAACCAAAAAACACTGACCACTGGCGGGACCTACACAGACCCTACCCAAAATATACCAGGATAGACCACCCCTATATAAAATAACCCTAGATACAACAGCAATTTATAAAATAGACCCCTGTTAAAAAAAAACAAATCTAAAAAATAAAGTGCAGTACCGTGTCTACACACCTGGTGGCGCTAGAGGCGCACCAAACCACCACCAGTCGACTAGCCATACATCAATTACTATATAAACCAAGTTTCGTACAGATAAAACACACCGTTGCAGATATATGGACAGTTAAGATTCGGCCAATCAGATGCCCTTTATGCAAATGAGGGTGGTTACTAATGAGGGTGAAAGTCGTTTTTACCTCCCTACCTATATGCCATTTTAACCCTAACCTAACCATAGCCTCAAACTAACCCTAAACCCAAACTAACCATTAGTCCAAAGACTACTTTCAATATTTAACACAAAACAATAAAAAAATATGAACAAACAGTCGATCAAACTCATCTATCCATCTATCCATCTATCCATCTATCCATCTATCTATCCATCCATCCATCCATCACTCCATCACTCCATCACTCCATCCATCCATGTATAACACAGGCCTAAAAACATTCACTTTTTCAAACAAAAACTTTTTTTTTTTTAACAAAAAGTTGTTTAAACTCATGTATCTATATATTCATCTATTCATCTATCTATCTATTTATCTATCTATCCATCCATCCATCCATCCATCCATCACTCCATCCATCCATGTATAACACAGGCCTAAAAACATTCACTTTTTCAAACAAAAACATATTTTTTTTAACAAAAAGTGGTTTAAACTCATGTATCTATATATTCATCTATTCATCTATCTATCCATCCATCCATCCATCCATCCATCACTCCATCACTCCATCCATCAATGTAACACAGGCCTAAAAAACATTCACTTTTTCAAACAAAAACATTTTTTTTAACAAAAACATTTTTTTTAACAAAAAGTTGTTTCAACTCATGTACCTATCTATCCATCCATCCATCCATCCATCCATCCATCCATCCATCCATCCATCCATCCATCCATCCATCCATCACTCCATCCATCAATCTATCTATAGAAATAGACACTTACCTGTCAGCATTGGTGCTGTTTCAGCACTCGTGCTGATATGCACGGCAAATGCAACCATTTTGCATTGACAGGTGAACAGCTGGGGGAAAACTCAAGTTCAGTTTGCGTCAGGGCGTCTGCATGGATGCAGGGTCAAAGGCCAAAGGCCTGGCACGCTACCTCACCTAACCAGCTAAACCTACCCACCACCTGCACAAAAAAACAGAAAACAAAACCAAAAAACACTGACCACTGGCGGGACCTACACAGACCCTACCCAAAATATACCAGGATAGACCACCCCTATATAAAATAACCCTAGATACAACAGCAATTTATAAAATAGACCCCTGTTAAAAAAAAACAAATCTAAAAAATAAAGTGCAGTACCGTGTCTACACACCTGGTGGCGCTAGAGGCGCACCAAACCACCACCAGTCGACTAGCCATACATCAATTACTATATAAACCAAGTTTCGTACAGATAAAACACACCGTTGCAGATATATGGACAGTTAAGATTCGGCCAATCAGATGCCCTTTATGCAAATGAGGGTGGTTACTAATGAGGGTGAAAGTCGTTTTTACCTCCCTACCTATATGCCCTATATGCCATTTTAACCCTAACCTAACCATAGCCTAACCTAACCATAGCCCCAAACTAACCCTAAACCCAAACTAACCATTAGTCCAAAGACTACTTTCAATATTTAACACAAAACAATAAAAAAATATGAACAAACAGTCGATCAAACTCATCTATCCATCTATCCATCTATCCATCTATCCATCTATCTATCCATCCATCCATCCATCCATCCATCACTCCATCACTCCATCCATCCATGTATAACACAGGCCTAAAAACATTCACTTTTTCAAACAAAAACTTTTTTTTTTTTAACAAAAAGTTGTTTAAACTCATGTATCTATATATTCATCTATTCATCTATCTATCTATTTATCTATCTATCCATCCATCCATCCATCCATCCATCACTCCATCCATCCATGTATAACACAGGCCTAAAAACATTCACTTTTTCAAACAAAAACATATTTTTTTTAACAAAAAGTGGTTTAAACTCATGTATCTATATATTCATCTATTCATCTATCTATCCATCCATCCATCCATCCATCCATCACTCCATCACTCCATCCATCAATGTAACACAGGCCTAAAAAACATTCACTTTTTCAAACAAAAACATTTTTTTTAACAAAAACATTTTTTTTAACAAAAAGTTGTTTCAACTCATGTACCTATCTATCCATCCATCCATCCATCCATCCATCCATCCATCCATCCATCCATCCATCCATCCATCCATCACTCCATCCATCAATCTATCTATAGAAATAGACACTTACCTGTCAGCATTGGTGCTGTTTCAGCACTCGTGCTGATATGCACGGCAAATGCAACCATTTTGCATTGACAGGTGAACAGCTGGGGGAAAACTCAAGTTCAGTTTGCGTCAGGGCGTCTGCATGGATGCAGGGTCAAAGGCCAAAGGCCTGGCACGCTACCTCACCTAACCAGCTAAACCTACCCACCACCTGCACAAAAAAACAGAAAACAAAACCAAAAAACACTGACCACTGGCGGGACCTACACAGACCCTACCCAAAATATACCAGGATAGACCACCCCTATATAAAATAACCCTAGATACAACAGCAATTTATAAAATAGACCCCTGTTAAAAAAAAACAAATCTAAAAAATAAAGTGCAGTACCGTGTCTACACACCTGGTGGCGCTAGAGGCGCACCAAACCACCACCAGTCGACTAGCCATACATCAATTACTATATAAACCAAGTTTCGTACAGATAAAACACACCGTTGCAGATATATGGACAGTTAAGATTCGGCCAATCAGATGCCCTTTATGCAAATGAGGGTGGTTACTAATGAGGGTGAAAGTCGTTTTTACCTCCCTACCTATATGCCATTTTAACCCTAACCTAACCATAGCCTCAAACTAACCCTAAACCCAAACTAACCATTAGTCCAAAGACTACTTTCAATATTTAACACAAAACAATAAAAAAATATGAACAAACAGTCGATCAAACTCATCTATCCATCTATCCATCTATCCATCTATCCATCTATCTATCCATCCATCCATCCATCACTCCATCACTCCATCACTCCATCCATCCATGTATAACACAGGCCTAAAAACATTCACTTTTTCAAACAAAAACTTTTTTTTTTTTAACAAAAAGTTGTTTAAACTCATGTATCTATATATTCATCTATTCATCTATCTATCTATTTATCTATCTATCCATCCATCCATCCATCCATCCATCACTCCATCCATCCATGTATAACACAGGCCTAAAAACATTCACTTTTTCAAACAAAAACATATTTTTTTTAACAAAAAGTGGTTTAAACTCATGTATCTATATATTCATCTATTCATCTATCTATCCATCCATCCATCCATCCATCCATCACTCCATCACTCCATCCATCAATGTAACACAGGCCTAAAAAACATTCACTTTTTCAAACAAAAACATTTTTTTTAACAAAAACATTTTTTTTAACAAAAAGTTGTTTCAACTCATGTACCTATCTATCCATCCATCCATCCATCCATCCATCCATCCATCCATCCATCCATCCATCCATCCATCCATCCATCACTCCATCCATCAATCTATCTATAGAAATAGACACTTACCTGTCAGCATTGGTGCTGTTTCAGCACTCGTGCTGATATGCACGGCAAATGCAACCATTTTGCATTGACAGGTGAACAGCTGGGGGAAAACTCAAGTTCAGTTTGCGTCAGGGCGTCTGCATGGATGCAGGGTCAAAGGCCAAAGGCCTGGCACGCTACCTCACCTAACCAGCTAAACCTACCCACCACCTGCACAAAAAAACAGAAAACAAAACCAAAAAACACTGACCACTGGCGGGACCTACACAGACCCTACCCAAAATATACCAGGATAGACCACCCCTATATAAAATAACCCTAGATACAACAGCAATTTATAAAATAGACCCCTGTTAAAAAAAAACAAATCTAAAAAATAAAGTGCAGTACCGTGTCTACACACCTGGTGGCGCTAGAGGCGCACCAAACCACCACCAGTCGACTAGCCATACATCAATTACTATATAAACCAAGTTTCGTACAGATAAAACACACCGTTGCAGATATATGGACAGTTAAGATTCGGCCAATCAGATGCCCTTTATGCAAATGAGGGTGGTTACTAATGAGGGTGAAAGTCGTTTTTACCTCCCTACCTATATGCCATTTTAACCCTAACCTAACCATAGCCTCAAACTAACCCTAAACCCAAACTAACCATTAGTCCAAAGACTACTTTCAATATTTAACACAAAACAATAAAAAAATATGAACAAACAGTCGATCAAACTCATCTATCCATCTATCCATCTATCCATCTATCCATCTATCTATCCATCCATCCATCCATCACTCCATCACTCCATCACTCCATCCATCCATGTATAACACAGGCCTAAAAACATTCACTTTTTCAAACAAAAACTTTTTTTTTTTTAACAAAAAGTTGTTTAAACTCATGTATCTATATATTCATCTATTCATCTATCTATCTATTTATCTATCTATCCATCCATCCATCCATCCATCCATCACTCCATCCATCCATGTATAACACAGGCCTAAAAACATTCACTTTTTCAAACAAAAACATATTTTTTTTAACAAAAAGTGGTTTAAACTCATGTATCTATATATTCATCTATTCATCTATCTATCCATCCATCCATCCATCCATCCATCACTCCATCACTCCATCCATCAATGTAACACAGGCCTAAAAAACATTCACTTTTTCAAACAAAAACATTTTTTTTAACAAAAACATTTTTTTTAACAAAAAGTTGTTTCAACTCATGTACCTATCTATCCATCCATCCATCCATCCATCCATCCATCCATCCATCCATCCATCACTCCATCCATCAATCTATCTATAGAAATAGACACTTACCTGTCAGCATTGGTGCTGTTTCAGCACTCGTGCTGATATGCACGGCAAATGCAACCATTTTGCATTGACAGGTGAACAGCTGGGGGAAAACTCAAGTTCAGTTTGCGTCAGGGCGTCTGCATGGATGCAGGGTCAAAGGCCAAAGGCCTGGCACGCTACCTCACCTAACCAGCTAAACCTACCCACCACCTGCACAAAAAAACAGAAAACAAAACCAAAAAACACTGACCACTGGCGGGACCTACACAGACCCTACCCAAAATATACCAGGATAGACCACCCCTATATAAAATAACCCTAGATACAACAGCAATTTATAAAATAGACCCCTGTTAAAAAAAAACAAATCTAAAAAATAAAGTGCAGTACCGTGTCTACACACCTGGTGGCGCTAGAGGCGCACCAAACCACCACCAGTCGACTAGCCATACATCAATTACTATATAAACCAAGTTTCGTACAGATAAAACACACCGTTGCAGATATATGGACAGTTAAGATTCGGCCAATCAGATGCCCTTTATGCAAATGAGGGTGGTTACTAATGAGGGTGAAAGTCGTTTTTACCTCCCTACCTATATGCCATTTTAACCCTAACCTAACCATAGCCTCAAACTAACCCTAAACCCAAACTAACCATTAGTCCAAAGACTACTTTCAATATTTAACACAAAACAATAAAAAAATATGAACAAACAGTCGATCAAACTCATCTATCCATCTATCCATCTATCCATCTATCCATCTATCTATCCATCCATCCATCCATCACTCCATCACTCCATCACTCCATCCATCCATGTATAACACAGGCCTAAAAACATTCACTTTTTCAAACAAAAACTTTTTTTTTTTTAACAAAAAGTTGTTTAAACTCATGTATCTATATATTCATCTATTCATCTATCTATCTATTTATCTATCTATCCATCCATCCATCCATCCATCCATCACTCCATCCATCCATGTATAACACAGGCCTAAAAACATTCACTTTTTCAAACAAAAACATATTTTTTTTAACAAAAAGTGGTTTAAACTCATGTATCTATATATTCATCTATTCATCTATCTATCCATCCATCCATCCATCCATCCATCACTCCATCACTCCATCCATCAATGTAACACAGGCCTAAAAAACATTCACTTTTTCAAACAAAAACATTTTTTTTAACAAAAACATTTTTTTTAACAAAAAGTTGTTTCAACTCATGTACCTATCTATCCATCCATCCATCCATCCATCCATCCATCCATCCATCCATCCATCACTCCATCCATCAATCTATCTATAGAAATAGACACTTACCTGTCAGCATTGGTGCTGTTTCAGCACTCGTGCTGATATGCACGGCAAATGCAACCATTTTGCATTGACAGGTGAACAGCTGGGGGAAAACTCAAGTTCAGTTTGCGTCAGGGCGTCTGCATGGATGCAGGGTCAAAGGCCAAAGGCCTGGCACGCTACCTCACCTAACCAGCTAAACCTACCCACCACCTGCACAAAAAAACAGAAAACAAAACCAAAAAACACTGACCACTGGCGGGACCTACACAGACCCTACCCAAAATATACCAGGATAGACCACCCCTATATAAAATAACCCTAGATACAACAGCAATTTATAAAATAGACCCCTGTTAAAAAAAAACAAATCTAAAAAATAAAGTGCAGTACCGTGTCTACACACCTGGTGGCGCTAGAGGCGCACCAAACCACCACCAGTCGACTAGCCATACATCAATTACTATATAAACCAAGTTTCGTACAGATAAAACACACCGTTGCAGATATATGGACAGTTAAGATTCGGCCAATCAGATGCCCTTTATGCAAATGAGGGTGGTTACTAATGAGGGTGAAAGTCGTTTTTACCTCCCTACCTATATGCCATTTTAACCCTAACCTAACCATAGCCTCAAACTAACCCTAAACCCAAACTAACCATTAGTCCAAAGACTACTTTCAATATTTAACACAAAACAATAAAAAAATATGAACAAACAGTCGATCAAACTCATCTATCCATCTATCCATCTATCCATCTATCCATCTATCTATCCATCCATCCATCCATCACTCCATCACTCCATCACTCCATCCATCCATGTATAACACAGGCCTAAAAACATTCACTTTTTCAAACAAAAACTTTTTTTTTTTTAACAAAAAGTTGTTTAAACTCATGTATCTATATATTCATCTATTCATCTATCTATCTATTTATCTATCTATCCATCCATCCATCCATCCATCCATCACTCCATCCATCCATGTATAACACAGGCCTAAAAACATTCACTTTTTCAAACAAAAACATATTTTTTTTAACAAAAAGTGGTTTAAACTCATGTATCTATATATTCATCTATTCATCTATCTATCCATCCATCCATCCATCCATCCATCACTCCATCACTCCATCCATCAATGTAACACAGGCCTAAAAAACATTCACTTTTTCAAACAAAAACATTTTTTTTAACAAAAACATTTTTTTTAACAAAAAGTTGTTTCAACTCATGTACCTATCTATCCATCCATCCATCCATCCATCCATCCATCCATCCATCCATCCATCACTCCATCCATCAATCTATCTATAGAAATAGACACTTACCTGTCAGCATTGGTGCTGTTTCAGCACTCGTGCTGATATGCACGGCAAATGCAACCATTTTGCATTGACAGGTGAACAGCTGGGGGAAAACTCAAGTTCAGTTTGCGTCAGGGCGTCTGCATGGATGCAGGGTCAAAGGCCAAAGGCCTGGCACGCTACCTCACCTAACCAGCTAAACCTACCCACCACCTGCACAAAAAAACAGAAAACAAAACCAAAAAACACTGACCACTGGCGGGACCTACACAGACCCTACCCAAAATATACCAGGATAGACCACCCCTATATAAAATAACCCTAGATACAACAGCAATTTATAAAATAGACCCCTGTTAAAAAAAAACAAATCTAAAAAATAAAGTGCAGTACCGTGTCTACACACCTGGTGGCGCTAGAGGCGCACCAAACCACCACCAGTCGACTAGCCATACATCAATTACTATATAAACCAAGTTTCGTACAGATAAAACACACCGTTGCAGATATATGGACAGTTAAGATTCGGCCAATCAGATGCCCTTTATGCAAATGAGGGTGGTTACTAATGAGGGTGAAAGTCGTTTTTACCTCCCTACCTATATGCCATTTTAACCCTAACCTAACCATAGCCTCAAACTAACCCTAAACCCAAACTAACCATTAGTCCAAAGACTACTTTCAATATTTAACACAAAACAATAAAAAAATATGAACAAACAGTCGATCAAACTCATCTATCCATCTATCCATCTATCCATCTATCCATCTATCTATCCATCCATCCATCCATCACTCCATCACTCCATCACTCCATCCATCCATGTATAACACAGGCCTAAAAACATTCACTTTTTCAAACAAAAACTTTTTTTTTTTTAACAAAAAGTTGTTTAAACTCATGTATCTATATATTCATCTATTCATCTATCTATCTATTTATCTATCTATCCATCCATCCATCCATCCATCCATCACTCCATCCATCCATGTATAACACAGGCCTAAAAACATTCACTTTTTCAAACAAAAACATATTTTTTTTAACAAAAAGTGGTTTAAACTCATGTATCTATATATTCATCTATTCATCTATCTATCCATCCATCCATCCATCCATCCATCACTCCATCACTCCATCCATCAATGTAACACAGGCCTAAAAAACATTCACTTTTTCAAACAAAAACATTTTTTTTAACAAAAACATTTTTTTTAACAAAAAGTTGTTTCAACTCATGTACCTATCTATCCATCCATCCATCCATCCATCCATCCATCCATCCATCCATCCATCCATCCATCCATCCATCCATCACTCCATCCATCAATCTATCTATAGAAATAGACACTTACCTGTCAGCATTGGTGCTGTTTCAGCACTCGTGCTGATATGCACGGCAAATGCAACCATTTTGCATTGACAGGTGAACAGCTGGGGGAAAACTCAAGTTCAGTTTGCGTCAGGGCGTCTGCATGGATGCAGGGTCAAAGGCCAAAGGCCTGGCACGCTACCTCACCTAACCAGCTAAACCTACCCACCACCTGCACAAAAAAACAGAAAACAAAACCAAAAAACACTGACCACTGGCGGGACCTACACAGACCCTACCCAAAATATACCAGGATAGACCACCCCTATATAAAATAACCCTAGATACAACAGCAATTTATAAAATAGACCCCTGTTAAAAAAAAACAAATCTAAAAAATAAAGTGCAGTACCGTGTCTACACACCTGGTGGCGCTAGAGGCGCACCAAACCACCACCAGTCGACTAGCCATACATCAATTACTATATAAACCAAGTTTCGTACAGATAAAACACACCGTTGCAGATATATGGACAGTTAAGATTCGGCCAATCAGATGCCCTTTATGCAAATGAGGGTGGTTACTAATGAGGGTGAAAGTCGTTTTTACCTCCCTACCTATATGCCATTTTAACCCTAACCTAACCATAGCCTCAAACTAACCCTAAACCCAAACTAACCATTAGTCCAAAGACTACTTTCAATATTTAACACAAAACAATAAAAAAATATGAACAAACAGTCGATCAAACTCATCTATCCATCTATCCATCTATCCATCTATCCATCTATCTATCCATCCATCCATCCATCACTCCATCACTCCATCACTCCATCCATCCATGTATAACACAGGCCTAAAAACATTCACTTTTTCAAACAAAAACTTTTTTTTTTTTAACAAAAAGTTGTTTAAACTCATGTATCTATATATTCATCTATTCATCTATCTATCTATTTATCTATCTATCCATCCATCCATCCATCCATCCATCACTCCATCCATCCATGTATAACACAGGCCTAAAAACATTCACTTTTTCAAACAAAAACATATTTTTTTTAACAAAAAGTGGTTTAAACTCATGTATCTATATATTCATCTATTCATCTATCTATCCATCCATCCATCCATCCATCCATCACTCCATCACTCCATCCATCAATGTAACACAGGCCTAAAAAACATTCACTTTTTCAAACAAAAACATTTTTTTTAACAAAAACATTTTTTTTAACAAAAAGTTGTTTCAACTCATGTACCTATCTATCCATCCATCCATCCATCCATCCATCCATCCATCCATCCATCCATCCATCCATCCATCCATCCATCACTCCATCCATCAATCTATCTATAGAAATAGACACTTACCTGTCAGCATTGGTGCTGTTTCAGCACTCGTGCTGATATGCACGGCAAATGCAACCATTTTGCATTGACAGGTGAACAGCTGGGGGAAAACTCAAGTTCAGTTTGCGTCAGGGCGTCTGCATGGATGCAGGGTCAAAGGCCAAAGGCCTGGCACGCTACCTCACCTAACCAGCTAAACCTACCCACCACCTGCACAAAAAAACAGAAAACAAAACCAAAAAACACTGACCACTGGCGGGACCTACACAGACCCTACCCAAAATATACCAGGATAGACCACCCCTATATAAAATAACCCTAGATACAACAGCAATTTATAAAATAGACCCCTGTTAAAAAAAAACAAATCTAAAAAATAAAGTGCAGTACCGTGTCTACACACCTGGTGGCGCTAGAGGCGCACCAAACCACCACCAGTCGACTAGCCATACATCAATTACTATATAAACCAAGTTTCGTACAGATAAAACACACCGTTGCAGATATATGGACAGTTAAGATTCGGCCAATCAGATGCCCTTTATGCAAATGAGGGTGGTTACTAATGAGGGTGAAAGTCGTTTTTACCTCCCTACCTATATGCCATTTAACCCTAACCTAACCATAGCCTAACCTAACCATAGCCCCAAACTAACCCTAAACCCAAACTAACCATTAGTCCAAAGACTACTTTCAATATTTAACACAAAACAATAAAAAAATATGAACAAACAGTCGATCAAACTCAATCTATCCATCTATCCATCTATCCATCTATCCATCTATCTATCCATCCATCCATCCATCCATCCATCACTCCATCACTCCATCCATCCATGTATAACACAGGCCTAAAAACATTCACTTTTTCAAACAAAAACTTTTTTTTTTTTAACAAAAAGTTGTTTAAACTCATGTATCTATATATTCATCTATTCATCTATCTATCTATTTATCTATCTATCCATCCATCCATCCATCCATCCATCACTCCATCCATCCATGTATAACACAGGCCTAAAAACATTCACTTTTTTTTCAAACAAAAACATATTTTTTTAAACAAAAAGTGGTTTATAAACTCATGTATCTATATATTCATTATTATCTATCTATCCATCCATCCATCCATCCATCCATCACTCCATCACTCCATCCATCAATGTAACACAGGCCTAAAAAACATTCACTTTTTCAAACAAAAACATTTTTTTTAACAAAAACATTTTTTTTTTAACCAAAAAGTTGTTTTCAACTCATGTACCTATCTATCCATCCATCCATCCATCCATCCATCCATCATCCATCCATCCATCCATCCATCCATCCATCCATCACTCCATCCATCAATCTATCTATAGAAATAGACACTTACCTGTCAGCATTGGTGCTGTTTCAGCACTCGTGCTGATATGCACGGCAAATGCAACCATTTTGCATTGACAGGTGAACAGCTGGGGGAAAACTCAAGTTCAGTTTGCGTCAGGGCGTTCTGCATGGTTGCAGGGTCAAAGGCCAGAAGGCCTGGCACGCTACCTCACCTAACCAGCTAAACCTACCCACCACCTGCACAAAAAAACAGAAAACAAAACCAAAAAACACTGACCACTGGCGGGACCTACACAGACCCTACCCAAAATATACCAGGATAGACCACCCATATATAAAATAACCCTAGATACAACAGCAATTTATAAAATAGACCCCTTGTTAAAAAAAAACAAATCTAAAAAATAAAGTGCAGTACCGTGTCTACACACCTGGTGGCGCTAGAGGCGCACCAAACCACCACCAGTCGACTAGCCATACATCAATTACTATATAAACCAAGTTTCGTACAGATAAAACACACCGTTGCAGATATATGGACAGTTAAGATTCGGCCAATCAGATGCCCTTTATGCAAATGAGGGTGGTTACTAATGAGGGTGAAAGTCGTTTTTACTCCCTACCTATATGCCATTTTAACCCTAACCTAACCATAGCCTCAAACTAACCCTAAACCCAAACTAACCATTAGTCCAAAGACTACTTTCAATATTTAACACAAAACAATAAAAAAATATGAACAAACAGTCGATCAAACTCATCTATCCATCTATCCATCTATCCATCTATCCATCTATCTATCCATCCATCCATCCATCACTCCATCACTCCATCACTCCATCCATCCATGTATAACACAGGCCTAAAAACATTCACTTTTTCAAACAAAAACTTTTTTTTTTTAACAAAAAAGTTGTTTAAACTCATGTATCTACTATATTCATCTATTCATCTATCTATCTATTTATCTATCTATCCTTCCATCCATCCATCCTCCATCACTCCATCCATCCATGTATAACACAGGCCTAAAAACATTCACTTTTATCAAACAAAA